>NC_029773.3:3136104-3137049 GCF_000817695.3 Arachis duranensis | reverse complement strand
AAACATCTATGAAGATCAGTATTAATTAGATGAGCGGGGCTTTTAGCTTTTTGCTTCTGAACAGTTTTGGCATCTCACTCTATCCTTTGAAATTCAGAATGATTGGCTTCTTTAGGAACTCAGAATCCAGATAGTGTTATTGATTCTCCTAGTTAAGTATGATGATTCTTGAACACAGCTACTTCATGAGCCTTGGCCGTGGCCCAAAGCACTCTGTCTTCCAGTATTACCACCGGATACATACATGCCATAGACACATAATTGGGTGAACCTTTTCAGGTTGTGACTCAGCTTTGCTAGAGTCCCCAATTAGAGGTGTCCAGGGTTCTTAAGCACACTCTTTTTGCCTTGGATCACAACTTTATTTCTTTCTTTTTTTTCTTTTTCTTTTTCTTTCTCCCTCTATTTTTTCTTTTCTTTCTTTCTCTTTCTCTCTCTCTCTTTTTCGATTTTTTTTGTATTCACTGCTTTTTCTTGCTTCAAGAATCATTTTTATGATTTTTCAGATCCTCAGTAACATGTCTCATTTTTCATCATTCTTTCAAGAGCCAACAATTTTAACATTCATGAACAACAAATTCAAAAGACATATGCACTGTTCAAGCATACATTCAAAAAACAAAAAGTATTGTCACCACATCAAACTAATTAAGCTAGTTTTAAAGATAAATTCGAAATCCTGTACTTCTTGTTCTTTTGTAATAAAAACATTTTTCATTTAAGAAAGGTGATGGATTCATAGGACATTCAGAACTTTAAGGCATAGACACTAAGGATCACAAGACACAAACATAGATAAACATAAGCATAAAATTTCGAAAAACAGAAAAATAAAGAACAAGGAAATTAAAGAACAGGTCCACCTTAGTGATGGAGGCTTGTTCTTCCTCTTGAAGGTCTTATGGAGTGCTTGAGCTCCTCAATGTCTCTTCCTTGTCTTTGTTG
>NC_029773.3:3134630-3135973 GCF_000817695.3 Arachis duranensis | reverse complement strand
CTCTAATTTCATGGAGGATGATGGAGTGTTCTTGATGCTCCACCCTTAGTTGTCCCATGTTGGAACTCAATTCTCCTAGGGAGGTGTTGATTTGCTCCATCCTTTTTTTTTAGTGATGGGCTTGAGGTCATGCCTTCTTAGTTGAACCGGCTTCCCTCTTGAGTTTCTCTTCCATTGAGCGCCCTCTTCACAAATGTTTATGAGGACTTGGTCCAACCTTTGATCAAAGTTGACCCTTCTAGTGTAAGGGTGTTCATTTCCTTGCATCATGGGCAAGTAGAATGCCAACCTTACATTTTTCGGACTAAAATCTAAGCATTTCCCCCGAACCATTGTAAGCCAATTCTTTGGGTCCGGGTTCACACTTTGATCATGGTTCTTGGTGATCCATGCATTGGCATAGAACTCTTAAACCATTAGGATTCCGACTTGTTGAATGGGGTTGGTAAGAACTTCCCAACCTCTTCTTCGAATCTCATGTCGGATCTCCAGATATTCACTCTTTTTGATCCTCGAGCAAAAGAAGAAAGAAGAGAGTAGAAGAAGAAAGGAGGAAGAAGGGAATAGCTTTGTGTTCGGCCAAAAAGGGGGAGAGAGGGGTAGGTTCGGTCATGTATGGGTTGGTTTGGGTGGGAAAGTGGTTTGAATTTGAATGGTGGGGTAGGTGGGGTTTTATGAAGGATGGATGTGGGAGGTGAAGAGAAAGATGAGATTTGATAGGTGAATGGGTGAAGAAGAGAGAGAGTGGTGGGGTAGGTAGGGATCCTGTGGGGTCCACAGATCCTGATGTGTCAAGGAAAAGTCATCCCTGCACCAAGTGGCGAGCAAAATTGCTCTTTGTGCCAATTCTGGCGTTAAATGCCGGGCTGGTGCCCATTTCTGGCGTTTAACGCCGAGTTCTTGCCCTTCTCTGGCGTTTAACGCCAGTCTGGTGCCCCTTTCTGGCGTTAAACGCCCAGAATAGTGCCAGACTGGGCGTTAAACGCCCATCTGCTAGCCTGACTGGCGTTTAAACGCCAGCAGGTTCTCCTCCAGGGTGTGCTATTTTTCTTTCTGTTTTTCATTCTGTTTTCGCTTTTTCAATTGATTTTGTGACTTCTCATGATTATCAACCTACAAAAGAGCATAAAATAACAAAGGAAAATAGATAAAATATAACATTGGGTTGCCTCCCAACAAGCGCTTCTTTAATGTCAGTAGCTTGACAGAGGGCTCTCATGGAACCTCACAGATGCTCAGAGCAATGTTGGAACCTCCCAACACCAAACTTAGAGTTTGAATGTGGGGGTTCAACACCAAACTTAGAATTTGGTTGTGGCCTCCCAACACCAAACTTAGAGTTT
>NC_029773.3:3133773-3134354 GCF_000817695.3 Arachis duranensis | reverse complement strand
ATCCAGTTCTTTGGTGAGCAAAGGGGGTTTATCCCCCCAGGTCTCATTTCCAAATAACTTGTCATTTAGCTTCATTATTGCTCCAAGGTATTTAGCAACTTGCTCTTCAATGACATACTCATCCTCTTCAGAGGAAGAATACTCATCAGAGCTCATGAATGGCAGAAGTAAGTCCAATGGAACCTCTATGGTCTCATTTTGAGCCTCAGATTCCCATGGTTCCTCATTGGGGAACTCATTGGAGGCCAATGGACGTCCATTGAGGTCTTCCTCAGTGGCGTTCACTGCCTCTTCCTCCTCTCCAAATTCGGCCATGTTGATGGCTTTGCACTCTCCCTTTGGATTTTCTTCTGTATTGCTTGGAAGAGTACTAGGAGGGAGTTCAGTAATTTTCTTGCTCAGCTGGCCCACTTGTGCCTCCAAATTTCTAATGGAGGACCTTGTTTCAGTCATGAAACTTTGAGTGGTTTTGATTATATCAGAGACCATGGTTGCTAAGTCAGAGGTATTTTGCTTAGAACTCTCTGTCTGTTGCTGAGAAGATGATGGGAAAGGCTTGCTATTGCTAAACCTGTTTCTTC
>NC_029773.3:3132975-3133455 GCF_000817695.3 Arachis duranensis | reverse complement strand
AAGAACTCCTTTCTTCTGATTGGTCCCATTGTTCACAGGATTCCTTTCAGAAGTGTACATGAATTGGTTATTTGCAACCATTTCAATCAGCTCTTGAGCTTCTGTAGGCGTCTTCTTCAGATGAAGAGATCCTCCAGCAGAGCTATCCAAAGACATCTTGGACAGTTCAGAGAGACCATCATAGAAAATTCCAATGATGCTCCATTCAGAAAGTATATCAGTGAGACACTTTCTGATTAATTGTTTGTATCTTTCCCAAGCTTCATAGAGGGATTCTCCTTCCTTCTGTCTGAAGGTTTGGACTTCCACTCTAAGCCTACTCAATTTTTTAGGTGGAAAGAACTTTGCCAAGAAGGCATTGACTAGCTTTTCCCAAGAGTTCAGGCTTTCTTTAGGTTAAGAGTCCAACCATGTCCTAGCTTTGTCTCTTACAGCAAAAGGGAATAGCATAAGTCTGTAGACCTCAGGGTCAACCCCATT
>NC_029773.3:3132124-3132611 GCF_000817695.3 Arachis duranensis | reverse complement strand
ATTCAGGATCAGCCTCAACAAGAATGTTTTTGTCCTTGCTCCTGCTCATAAGAAAGAGAAGAGAACAAGAAAATGTGGAATCCTCTATGTCACAGTATAGAGATTCCTTGAGGTGTCAGAGGAAAAGAAAAATAGAAGGCAGAAGTAGAAAATTCGAACTTGTCAAAGAAGATGGAGTTCGAATTTTGCATTAAGGAATAGTGTTAGTCCATAACTAGAAGGATGTGAGAAGAGGGGAAGTAATTTTCGAAAATTTAAGTAAAAGATTTTGAAAACATTTTGAAAAACACTAATTGATTTTCGAAAACCATGATTGAGAAAGAAGTGAAGTGATTTTTGAAAAAGATTTTGAAATTAGAAAGTAAAAAGATATGATTGAAAACTATTTTGAAAAAGATGTGGTTAAGAAGATATGATTAGTTTTAAAAAAAAGTGTGATTGAGAAGATATGATTTGAAAAAAAAACATTTTAAAAAGATTTGATTTT
>NC_029773.3:3130411-3131083 GCF_000817695.3 Arachis duranensis | reverse complement strand
ATGAATCCAAAAACTTGGTGTTTAATACCATGGCATAAACACAACTTCGCACAACCAACTAGCAAGTGTACTGGGTCGTCCAAGTAATAAACCTTACGCGAGTAATGGTCGATCCCACAGAGATTGTTGGTATGAAGCAAGCTATGGTCACCTTGTAAATCTTAGTCAGGCAGACTCAAATGGATATGATATACGAATAAAACATAAAGATAAAGATAGAGATACTTATGTAATTCATTGGTAGGAATTTCAGATAAGCGTATGAATATGCTTGTCCCTTCCATCTCTCTGCTTTCCTACTGTCTTCATCCAATCCTTCTTACTCCTTTCCATGGCAAGCTTATGCAAGGGTTTCACCGTTGTCAGTGGCTACCTCCCATCCTCTCAGTGGAAATGTTCAACGCACCCTGTCACGGCACGGCTATACATCTGTCGGTTCTCAATCAGGCCGGAATAGAATCCAGTGATTCTTTTGCGTCTGTCACTAACGCCCCGCCCTCAGGAGTTTGAAGCACGTCACAGTCATTCAATCATTGAATCCTACTCAGAATACCACAGACAAGGTTAGACCTTCCGGATTCTCTTGAATGCCGCCATCAGTTCTAGCCTATACCACGAAGACTCTGATCTCACGGAATGGCTTGCTCGTTTGTCAGGCGAGCACTCGGTTGT
>NC_029773.3:3108430-3129988 GCF_000817695.3 Arachis duranensis | reverse complement strand
ATATATTGCTGGAAAGCCCAGGATGTCTACTTTCTAACGCCGTTGAGAGCGCGCCAATTGGGCTTCTGTAGCTCCAGAAAATCTGCTTCGAGTGCAGGGAAGTCAGAATCCAACAGCATCTGCAGTCCTTTTTAGTCTCTGAATCAGATTTTTGCTCAGGTCCCTCAATTTCAGCCAGAAAATACCTGAAATCACAGAAAAACACACAAACTCATAGTAAAGTCCAGAAAAGTGAATTTTAACTAAAAACTAATAAAAATATACTAAAAACTAACTAGATCATACTAAAAACATACTAAAAACAATGCCAAAAAGCGTACAAATTATCCGCTCATCAGCCATCAACAAGCTCTAAGCACAAAGGTACTAGGAAGAAAGTACCTAAAGGCTGGAAGGATAAGAAAGTCCCAACTGAAGGCCTCTCACCTGGCATGAGAGTTGTCTTCACCAAGAAGCCAGTCTTACCACATACAGTGAGTCGTATCCTATCTTTAGAGCATGTGGAGCTCATTCATGAGAAGACAGGACGAAAGTTCACTATAAGGGGCAAAAATATGAGCCCATATTCACCTCCGTAAGGAGCTAACTGTCAAGCTAGTGACGTTAAAGGAGCGCTTGTTGGGAGGCAACCCAACCTTAATTAATTATTTTTATTTAGTTTTATTTAGTTTTATTTTTGTTCAAGTTATTTTCTTAGGTTCATGATCGTATGCATCAGCCAGAACAGAGACAGAATTCTTCAGCAGTGAAAACAGAACACTCTGGATAGAGTGTTATTAAAAGTTGAACACCAGCCAAGGAGCTCTGGCTGGGCGTCCAACGCCCCCAAATGGGCAGTATTGCTGGCGTTGAATGCCAGCCAGGGAGCAGGCCCTGGGCATTCAAACGCCAGTACAGAGAGGAAGGAATCTGAATTTTCTAAAGCCTCTCAGGACCAGTGGGTCCCACAGCATCTTCACCTACCCCACTTACTTTCACACTTTTCCATACACACTTTCCTATAAACCCTAGCCCAATCACATCCATATCACTTTCCCAAATCCATCATAACTCCCACCAACCCCCACTCACTTCAAAATCAAATTTTCCACCCATTTACCCACCTATGGCCGAACCCAAGCCTACCCCACTTCTATAAATACCCCTCTTCATAACCCTTCATACACACACCTCTTATACACCACAAAACACCCCACGGCCAAGCCCTCTCTCTCTCCCTCTATCTTCTTCTATTTTCT
The DNA here is from genome assembly GCF_000817695.3 of Arachis duranensis. Taxonomy (NCBI): domain Eukaryota; kingdom Viridiplantae; phylum Streptophyta; class Magnoliopsida; order Fabales; family Fabaceae; genus Arachis; species Arachis duranensis. The sequence continues at coordinate 3,128,750 of NC_029773.3, read as the reverse complement.
TCTTCTTCTTCTACTCCATTCTTCTTTTTACTTTATTTTTGCTCGAGGACGAGCAAAGTTTTAAGTTTAGTGTTGGAAAAGCATAGCTTTTTTTCTTTCTATTACCATTCATGGCACCTAAGGTTGGAGAACCCTCTAGAAAGAGGAAAGGAAAGGCAGTAGCCACCTCCTCTGAATCTTGGAAGATGGAGAGATTCAACACCAAATCGCATCAAGACCACTTCTATAAAGTAGTGGCAGAGAAGAAAGTGATCCCTGAGGTCCCTTTCAGGCTCAAGAAGAATGAGTATTCAGAAATCCGAAGAGAGATCCGGAGAAGAGATTGGGAAGTCCTAACCAATCCCATTCAAGATATTGGGATTTTAATGGTGCAAGAGTTCTATGCTAATGCATGGGTTATTAAAAACCATGACACTAGTGTGAACCCAAATCCAAAGAATCGGAGCACTATAGTCCGAAGGAGAATCTTAGATTTTTGTCCGGAAAGTGTGAGGTTGGCGTTCAACTTGCCTCTGATACAAGGAGACCCACATCCCTACACTAGAAGAGTCAACTTTTTTATCATAGATTGGATCAAGTACTCTCAGACATCTGTGTGGAAGGAGCACAGTGAAAAAGGGATTCCCAAGGCAAGCCCATTTCAACTAAGAAGGCTTGACCTAAAGCCTATAGCTAGAGGATGGTTGGAATTCATCCAACGTTCCATCATCCCTGCTAGCAATCGGTCAGAAGTGACAGTTGACAGAGCTATCATGATCCATTGTATCATGATTGGAAGTGAGGTGGAAGTACATGAGGTGATTCCTCAATAACTGTACAAGATAGCTGAGAAGCTTTCCACCAATGCAAGGTTGGCATTCCCACACCTTATCTGTCATCTATGCAATTCAGCTGGAATTGTCATAAAGGGAGATATCTCCATTGGGGAGGACAAGCCCATCACTAAGAAGAGGATGGGGCAAACTAGAGAGCATGCACAAGAGCTTGTGCAGCCGCCTCAGCATGAGATCCCTGAGATGCCTCAAGGAATGTATTTTCCTCCTCAAAGCTATTGGGATCAATGGAAGACTTCTCTTGGAGAACTAAGCACTAACATGGAGCAATTGAGGGTGGAGCATCAAGAGCATTCCACCACCCTCAATGAAATAAGAGAAGATCAAAGAGCCATAAAGGAAGAACAAAGGGCTATGAGGGACGAACAACAGAGGCAAAGAAGTGACATAGAAGAGATCAAGCATCACATTAGATCCTCAAGGAGGAGCACTAGCCGCCACCATTAAAGGTGGATTCATTCTCTTTATCTTCTTTCCTATTGTATTTTTCTATTTTCTGTTATGTTGTATTGTTTGTTCTCTTGTTCTTGTTGCATGATCATTTGCATTGATGTCTTAAAGTTGTAAAATGCTCCATATATCTCTCACCTTGCTTAAAAAAAATTTATTTGAAAAGAATTGAGAGATACATGAATTTCAAGTTTAAAATAAGAATAGTTCAATTATTTTGATGTGGTGGCATTGCTTTTGTTTTCTGAATGTATGAATAAACAATGCATATTTGAAGTTGGAATTTTAGAATGCTGGCTCTTGAAAGAATGATAATGAAAGTGAAGTATTATTGGTAATCTGAAAAATCCATAAATTGATTCTTGAAGTAAGAAAAAGCAGCAAAAAGAAAAAGAAAAAGCATGTTGCAAAAGAAAAAAATTAATGCATGCGAAAAAAAAGAAAAAATTGCAAAAATAAATAAATAAATAAATAAAGCAGAAAAATCCATTACTGCCCAAAAATGTAGGAAAAGGAGGGCAGATTGAAAAAGCTAATAACCCTTTAAACCAAAAGGCAAGGGTAAAAGGATCCAAGGCTTTGAGTATCAATGGATAGGAGGGCCTAAAGGAATAAAATCCTGGCCTAAGCGGCTCAACCAAGCTGTCCCTAACCATGTGCTTATGGCGTGAAGGTGTCAAGTGGAAAGCTTGAGACTAAGCGGTTAAAGTCGTGATCCAAAGCAAAAAGAGTGTGCTTAAGAACTCTGGACACCTCTATCTGGGAATTTTAGCAAAGCTGAATCACAATTCGAAAGGGTTCACCCAGTTAAAATGTCCGTGGCATTTATGTATCCGGTGGTAATACTGGAAAACAAAGTGCTAAGGGTCACGGCCGAGACTCTAAAAGCTGTGTTCAAGAATAAAAAAGAACTGAACTAGTAGAGTCAATAATATCATCTGAATTCTAAGTTCCTAAAGAAGCCAACACTCCTAAGTTTCAATGGATAGTGAGATGCCAAAACTATTCAGAAGCAAAAAGCTACTAAGTCCTACTCATCTGATTGAAACTGAGCTTCATTGGAAACTTTGAAATTTATTGTATCTTAATTTTCTTTTCTATCCTACTGTGTTTTTAGTTTCTTGGGAACAAGCAACAATTTAAGTTTGGTGTTGTGATGAGCGGATATTTTATACGCTTTTCGGCATCATTTTCATATAGTTTTTAGTATATTTTGTTTAGTTTTTATTAAGCTTTTATAGGTTTTAGTGTTTAAATCACATTTTTGGATTCTACTATGATTTTGTGTGTTTTTGTACAATTTCAGGTAATTTCGGGCTGAAATTGAGAAGTTGGAGCAAAAGTCTGATTTAGAGACAGAGAAAGCACTACAGATGTTATCCGGATCTGACCTCCTTGCACTCGAAAGAGGATTAGAAGGCCCAAAACTGGCGTCCAACGCCAGCCTCCTGCCCCCTTCCAGGCGTCCAGCGCCCAAGGAGTAGAGACCAGTGGCCAAACACCCAAAGAGGATCCCCTAGCAAGCGTTCAACACCTTAGAAGCCTCCTAGCATGTGAATCTCATCAAAGCTCAGCCCAAACACTCACCAAGTGGGCCCTAAAAGTGGATTTTAGCACTAAAAAGACTATTTTACCCTTACTAGTCATTTGTTTAGTATTTAAAGGATTAGATTTACATCATTTAGAGACTTTTATGCCATATTCGAGTCTTACCATTGTATTTTTCTTTCAGTATGAGTTTCTAAACCTCCTAAGTTGAGGGGAGGAGCCCTGCTGAGTTCTATGAATTAATAAAAGTATTACTGTTTCTCTTCGATCCGTGTTTGCTTTAATTCTAAGATGTATACTCGTTCTTCAACATGGTGAATAGGATGATCAGTGACAATCATCTCTGTTCATCATACTAGGACTGCGTGCCTGACAACCACCCGTGTCTACTTGGGTTCGTGTGAATACGTGACTGGAAAATGCGAACCGCCAGCTTGATTATACATCTCTCAGACGGCTAATCCACGACTTCGTTGGAAACTTCTCGAGACACTAGTTCAGCCAATTTCCGGGGATATTAGGGTCTTTATGGTAGAGGCAAGAACCCAAAGAATCAGTATTCTTTGATTCGGAAGATTCAACCTTGTCTGTGGCATTTTGAGTAGGATCGCCAAGAGAATGAACTACTAGAGCTTCACCCTCGTTCAGACTGGATGACCGCGGCCATATGGCATTTGATCTGAAGCAGAAGAGATTGATGACAACGGCCAATGGCGTTAATCATATACAGCCTGCCATAGAGGAAATCACTCACAAGCAAAGAAGACAGTAATACCAGAGTTAATTCAGAAAGACAAAGCAACTCTAATCCTTAACCATATTCCTATTACTGATTCCATTTAATATAAAAAGTAATTTATACAATATTCCTTCAATGCAATTAAGCCTCAATCCCACAACCTTCTGATTTCGCCTGACTAAGACCTGCAAGATAACCATAGCTTGCTTCAAACCACAATCCTTGTGGGATCGATCCTGACTCGCTCAGGTATTACTTGGACGACTCAGTACACTTGCTGGTACAACTGTACGAAGGTGTGGGGATTTGTGCACCAAATATGATACAATTTATTGATTGCTCATTACCTAAACTTGATGAGAATGACAAGAATTCTTTTGCGTGGAAAAGTGTAACACATACGTCGTTGCTTGGATAAATCTCTCACTCAGTAGTGAAATTTTCCAAAGTGTAATCTGGAATGAGAATGCTTGTGACATGTGGAATGACCTTAAACATAGATACCACCATGGAGATGCCTTTAGGGTTGTTGAATTGGAAGAAGAGATATATAGTGTAAAGTAGGATGACCTAAGCATAACTGCGTATTGAACAAAAATGAGAGCCCTATAAGAGGAACTGGACTATCTGGAACCGATCCCTCAATGCTATTGTGGAGCTTAGTGTATTTGTGGATTAGGCGTGGTTATAGAAGAAACAAGTAAGAGAGACAATTGCACTCCCCTGATGTGAGTGAATCTCGAATTCTCATGAGCTCAACTGATTTGATTTGAAAGTGCAAGACACCAACACCCTCCTCCAAATGGTAATTTTCGAAAAAGAGGAAGGTCAAACAGAGGTAGAAGAGGTAGAGGAGGTAGAGGACCTCCTAAACTATGCTCTTACTGTAATAAGATAGGGCATTTGGTGGATACCTGTTATAAGAAGCATGGGTTACCCCTCACATGAGACAGTCAGCAACCATACCGAACCATGAATTGCACAATCTCAGCACCTGGCAATGAAATTGGAGAAGCCAGTGATAGTCAATTGGATTTGACTCAAAAGGAAGATGGTGAGAATTCTCATCTCATGATATCTCAAGAACAAAGAGAAACATTAATTGCATTACTTCAATAAGGGAATAACCAAAATAACACTGCTCAGCAAAACCAGCCTGTACAAAACCACACAGGTATACCAATTTATATTATGCACATGAGTTCATATATTTCACACATCTTATTCACAAAATCTTTTTTTTTCAAATTTATGGATAATAGATAGTGGTGCAACTGGCCATGTGTCCTTTTTCCTCAAAAAATTTTTTAGCTATCACTACTTTGATTCCATTCTTGTGAAATTGCTTGATGAAAGCCAAACCTTGACAAAAATAGTTGGAACAGTGGTTTTTTCAAATAATCTATATCTCATTGAAGTGTTGTATATACCGTCTTTTACCTTTAATCTACTGTCAGTATCTAAGGCTACAAAATAATTAAATTGCCATTTTTCTATGACTGACATGTGCTGTGAGATACAGGACAGGAGTACCTCGAAGATGATTAGGTATGCTAAAGAATCAAATGGACTTTATACATTGAGAGTCAGCCCACTATGCTCACAAACTACCACCATATCTGCATCAACACCCTACACATTAGAAATTTCTAAAACTGCACCACAAATCTCTCTTTAATCACCACACACAACAAAAACTGCACAACATCCTACACACCACACTCACATGTTTTGAAAATATAGCATAGAAAATAATGCCAAATTATAGCATCTGAGATTGGGGCATGTCCTTGAAAGTAGATCTATTGTAACAAAGAAAGATTTTCCCTTCATAGAATGCACAGGTTATGTTGAACCTTGTGATCCTTGCATTTTGGCAAACAAAAGAAATTATCTTTTACAAGAAACATTACACAATCTTCTAAAGCTTTTGATTTGGTACATCTAGACATATGGGGCCTTAGCCATCCCTTCAATTAATGGACATCGATATTTTTTAACAATCGTTGATGACAAAACCAAGTTCACATGGGTTCATTTTTCCAAATTAAAGTCTAAAGTACCAATCCTAGTAAAGAATTTTATGACACACATTGAGACACTGTTTGGAAAAATTGTCAAGTGTTTCAGGTCCAATAATAGACCCAATTTAATTTGATTTCATTTTTTAAAGAAAAAGGCATCATTCATCAAACATCCTGTGTCAAAACACCACAACAAATGGTGTGGTAGAGAGAAAGCACCAACACCTATTGGGCATGGCTAGAGCACTTTTATTTCACTTTTCAATTCCGAAATCCTTTTGGACTTATACTATTAGCCATGCTGCCTTTCTCATATATAGGTTACCAAGCATCACTTTAAAGGACAGAGCACCTTATGAACTATTATGTTCTAAAAAACCAGATTTACCGAGTTTGAAAGTTTTTTGTTGCTTGGCTTATGCTACCACCCTCACGGCACAAAGAAATAAGTTAGACAAACGGGCAAGGAAGTGTGTGTTCTTAGGCTATAAGTCACACACTAAAGGTTTTATCATTTATGACATTAATTCAAGAGAAATGTTTCTATCTATAAATGTTCAATTCTATGAGGAAGTGTTTTCTTTTGAAAAGAATTCAGATTCTACACCTCAGGGTCATGTGTATGCATATAGTCAGCATATAGATAACACAAACTTGTTTTCTCCCATATATGATGAGCATCAAAATCATTCGAATCAAACTTTTGAGCACACACAATTTCGCACTAGCCCAGGACAACAATCATAATTTGTCGAGTCAGAAAATCATACATTGACACCCCTTCATCCACCAATTGAAAACCAGGAATCGCATTCATCCCACATTCACCATTACCACCACTGCATTCACATCACTCATCACCTTCAGAAATTATTCACCCCACTACTGTCCAAAGACCGAACAGAATTAGAAAACCACTAGCCTATTTGAATGACTATCAATGTGCAATGTTACCATCATCAAGACACATTCAATCACCAGGTACTCTCTTTCCAAATATATCACTTACCAGTGACTCTCACCGAACTACAGAGCTTTTTCTTTAGCCGTGTCCACCATTTCAAAACCAAAATCATACAATGAAGCAATTCAATATCCTTGTTGGAAGAATGTAATAAATGCTAAACTTCTTGCTCTTGAAAATAACAAGACATGGGTGCTTACCAAACCGCCACCTAGGAAGAATGCAATTGGATCTAAATAGGTCTTTAAGGTGAAATTCAACGCTGATGGGACTGTTGAAAGGCACAAGGCCAGGCTGGTGGCTAAAGGTTTTAATCAAAAAGAGGGATTCGATTATTTTGACACCTTCAGTCCGGTCTTTGCATGACAATACTATGCATTTTACTTTCTATCGTAGTCCCCAAGCTGTGGTATCTACTCCAGTTAGATGTCAATATGGCGTTTCTTCATGGGGATTTGCCGGAAAAGGTATACATGAAGGTCCCTGATGGTCCTGAAGCCCCTGTTGGATCAGTTTGCAAGCTTAACAAATCCCTTTATGGACTAAAACAAGCTAGTCGCCAATGGAATACCAAGCTTGTCTCAGTCTTATCTGAAGCTAGATATGTACAATCCAAGTCAGACTATTCACTCTTTGCTCGGCGAACTCCATCTAATTTCACAATCATTATAGCCTATGTTGATGACTTGGTTTTGGCAGGCAACAACATTCAAGAAATTACCCGGATCAAACGGCTATTGGATGCTCGCTTTAGCATCAAGGACCTGGGAAAACACAAATATTTTCTTGGCATGGAAGTTGCATACAACACTAAGGGGCTTGCTTTGTTCCAAAAGAAATACACCACAGATTTGATAAAGGAATTTGGGTTGACTGAAGCGAAACTCGTATACACACCGATCGATTATTCCGCTCATCTATCAAAGACCTTTGGAGACCCTATGGATGATTCAAAGCTCTATCGTCGCCTCATTGATAAACTACAGTATTTGACTAACAACAAGGCCAGATATTGCGTCTGTCGTGGGTAAACTCAGCCAGTACCTAGAGTCCCCAATGATTGAACACTACGAAGCTGCTCTGCGGATACTTCACTACCTCAAGAAGGCCCCTGTTGCGGGTCTCTTCTTCCCTGTCAACACTGATTTCAGCCTCATTGGGTTTGTGAACGCTAACTGGGCAACTTGTCCAGACACAAAGAGATCTATTTCTGGCTACTGTTTCTTTCTAGGGACCACCTTAATCTCTTGGAAGAGCAGTAAATAGCAAACTGTATCTTGATCATCTTCGAAGGCGGAATACCGGACATTGGCAAATGCGACGTGTGAGGGTATGTGGCTTCTTCAGTTATTAAGAACTCTTGGCGTTAATCATGCGCAGCCATTCACCCTCTATAGCGATAGTCAATCCGCACTCCACATGGCCGCTAATCCATTTTTGCACGAGAGGACGAAGCACATAGAAGCTGACTGCACATTGTGCGAGACAAGGCCAATGAGTGGATCTTGAAGCTGCTCCCTGTCACATCTGCTAACCAAACAGCAGATTTGCTCACCAAAACACCTGCTCCAGGACCCTTCTATTCATGTTATCGCAAACTAGGATTGTTAGATCTTTACACTCCTAGTTTGAGGGAGAATGTTAGTTGATATAAATCGTTATTATACCATATGCTAATCATAGTGAAGCTGGTTAGTTAGCGGTTACTAATTGTTAACTTGCCTTAGTTAGTTAGTTGGTTTAAGTTTAATTAGAGTTGGTTAGTCCACATGTTGTTGTATATATAGTGCAGTTATACCGAACTTTACCTTTGTGATTTTTCATTCTCTTTCAACAAAAAATCTGAATCATTTCATCCCCTTTCTCTGCCTCTCTTCTTTTTCGCTTTTTGTCTCTGAACCTTTCACAGTTTGAATTTTCACATAAACATTCCAAACATTGGAATTCAATTCAATTTTATAATTTTACTAATTAATTAAGTATTTAAATTATTTTATAATTAACAAAACAAAAAAATACACGTTGATTATTAAGAACTGTTTCCATTATCATGAAATGAAAAGAAAATTATGAACCCCTAACAAGTTTCTTCTTTCTTTTTTTTTCTTTTTAATTCTTTTCTGAAATTGCAAATAGAAAATGGTAAGAAAATAAACAATTGACAATTAATAATTCATCATTCCACAAGAATACAAGAATTAGACAAGAGTTTATATCATATATCTCTTATTTATTTATTTCAACAATTTCTTCCTTGCACAATTGTTCGACCTTTGTATTTATTTATTTTAATTACTTTAATTAACATAACAAATAGTAATATTTTTTAAGAAATAACAGACGTTAAAAAAAATTTATCAAATTTTGTTTTCTTATTCTAAATTCAATAGTAATGCTCAAAATGATATTGAATAATTTTATACAACTTACTTAACAACATTATATAAAAAATGAGATTATTTTAAAAAAATTTTCAAATTTAATTATAAATATAACGACTTAGTTTCATAAATTATTGTTGACTACAACTTAAAAATACCAGGATCTTAAGATATATTATTTAATTTCTTTTTTCTTCATGGTATTCCCTAACTCGACATGTTAAAGACTAATTTATCGCGAGTCAAAACTCCATTTAAGGGTTCGTCATTGGCCAATAGATTGCTACATGCATCAAGCGGACTTCAAACTCTGACACTTGCTTAAGCGGATTAGTGAGCTAACTATAACCTAAGTTAGTTTATATTTTTTAATCTTTTGTATACGATATAATATAATTATTGACTTGAGATACATTTTATAGATTATATTTTATTAATTTTTTGCCGTATGACATTTTTATTGTGTTTTGTATTTGTTTGCCCCTCTCCTATAATGTAACCTTCCATAGAATTATAGAAATGACATTGTTTTCAGCAATTTTTCTTAACAGAGTTTTGAGTAAAAGTAAGAAGAAAATAATAATCAAAGATTAAATTTCTTATGCAATTATGCATTTATCAGATTAAATTGACTACATTTTACCCTTTTGATATGGTTCATTCCCACACATTGTAGTTCATAACTTTTCAACATCAACAATGTATTGGTCTTATCTTAGTTATTGATACATATTCCATGATTGAGCCTTCTCATGCTTACATTGTCTCTGGTTTGTGGCACTTGAGAACCACCGATTTGCTTCTGCAATGGTTTCAACACCAGCATTAAAATAAACCATGATTATACCCTTCACAAGATCAAATGAATATTTCCTGTACTTATTTGTGAAAAAGGAAATTTTAATCAAAGTAAGTCTAAAAATTGATTTATGCAGTATGCACCACAAAATAATAGTATATGAACAACCTAATTTAATAATGCTAAGATTAATTCCTCAATGTATATAGCAACAACAAACATATTCTATCTTGTTTGAGATGAATTAATTTATGTTTACTAATGCAGTCTGAAGAGCGATTTTTTGTGAAAGCAACTATTAGTCACTTCCATCTAAAACTGATTTTGAAGCTTAAAATCCAATGAGTATGGGTTCAACTAGAAACCAAATAAGCTTAGAAAATATTAATTCGAGTGTCTCAATTTATTAAGAAGGAGACGAATTGAAATCCAAGTATAAAGAAAATTCATACGGGAGAAGTTCAATTTTTGTCTGCCCCATGCTGCAACTTAACATGCTTCAGTGCACCTAGGAATCAGTAATGTAGATCGGTATTACTCGTGGAACAAAGATGAAATCCATGTCAAGAATCCAAAATACTCAACCACCAAATCAGGGTCAAAATCAGTTAGATAAAATAAGTTAATCAGCAACGAGGCTATATCATAGTTCAACTTTTGATACCAAAAGAAATTGTACTAACATTCAAAGATATTCTAAAAAAATGCAACCTCAAATTGTACAACATTGTTTCACTTTTAATTCTTTATTCTAACCTCAGCCATCACAATGCAAAGAAGATTTAGAAAAACCAAAGAAATAGGTGTAAAAACAATTGTACTTGGAGTTAGAATCACCAGATCTTTTAAGACAGGTGTAGCTGATAACAAACAACAAAACTCCAAACCATGTTTTAATAATAAAAGCTTTTTCAACATGTTTAAACAATGTCAATGCAATAATCCCTATATAGGATTTCAACAAGTAATGAAACAGTTCAACTACGCATTAACAGAAAATCTCTGTGAAGAGCTATTTCATATGTACATATTTTCGGTTGGTTAAGTTTCTAAGAATTACAACTGAGTAACACTAACTATGAAAATGACCAAAGGTTTTAAGATACTTCATATTTAAACCATATTACCCAAATTCACATTGTGTGATAACATACTTTAATATACAGATTTCTTCAGCTGTCATCAGATTGTAAAAAAGATCAAAACGTCAAAAATGGTTAACAAAAAAGTGGGGTCATGCATTTAGCAGATGAATTTGTTTGAAGATAGCAGTGAAAATCATATACCTATGCCATTAATCTTAGGCTCTTGGCACTATATCTTTTCCTAGGAAATTCAGTCAAATAAAGCAAAGTTGCTTATCACACCAATCATGAGCTCTAGGTTACTATCAAGAAATCTTAAGCACTAACAAATCAGTTACAACAAAGAATATCTACCAAAACAGGATGCATTATAGCCATGGCAACAAACAGAGACTCAAAAGTCATTGAATAACAAAAGTTCAAAATTCATTCATAATAATGAGATAACCAAAACCGCTGCTATTGAGTTCATGATAATTCCCAAATCCTCCAATCCAATTGCCACAAAATTTACTAAGTTTTGTAATAATTTCAACAATAATAGAAAAATTATTAATTTGAGTTGATGTATCTTACCTTCTATAAACCATTCAATAAGCCTCTAGCAATCATTTCCCAAAAGAGAATAAATATGGGGGAAATGAAAAGATCGAAAGACAATAAGAGTGCAGGGAAGCTTCACAACTAACAAGGATTCCCTTTGAATGATGAAAATCACAACGGTTTCAGCTTAGGAATAAATTAACATCAATGCACATATATAATTACAAAAACAAAAAAGGAAATAATGATAGATCCTTCAAGCCACATATAACAGCCATCTAGTCACCGAAAATGCCATAAAATAAGCAACGACAAAGAAAACACTTAGGTGTGGGTAAAGCAGAATAAAGAATCACAATCATGTGAAGATCTAAAAGCATTAGTATGGAATGGAAAGATGATCTAGAAGATGGTAACAAAACACAAGTTAAAAAGAAAGAGATATAAACAACATTTTGTGATGTCTAACAAGAAGAATCTCACCAACTTTTATCCTTGCAATAGGCCTCTAGATATCATTTCACGAAGAAGTTTCTCCGCATTATCATTTTCACCTTTTTCAAATAGAGCACGAATGATTATTTCGTAAGTCACAGCATTTGGCAAGCAACCATTGTCTTCCATTTTTGACAAGAAAGCCAATGCTTCATGAAGTAGGCCCTCTTTGCAAAGCCCATTGATCATAATAGTGTATGCCCTCACGTCTGGACGACAGCCTTTAATGGAAAGATCTTGAAAAATCACTTTTGCATTTTTAAGTCTCCCACTTTTGCACAGGCCATCTATAAGTATGCTGTATGTATATATATCTGGATCAATGCCACAATCTTTCATTTGATTGAATAACATAAGTGCCTTGTCATGTTGTTTGATATTGAACAAAGCATCCAGCAAAGAATTGTAAGTGACTATATTAGCGGGTTGACCTCGATCGTGCATCTTTTCAAGAAGCTCCAAGGCACAAAGGATTCTCTTTGATTTTCCCAAGCCATCAACTAGAGTATTGTAAGTTACAGTGTCAGGAACTAAATTCTTGCGACGCATCTCTTCAAAGAGATTCAAGGCGTCATCGATCATGTGATTCTTACAAAAGCCATTAATCATGATATTGTAACTCTGAACATCAGGAAACGCTCTACTCTCGGCCATTGTGTTGAATACATATTTTGCCTTATTTACCTGATTAACCAAACAAAATCCGTCCATTAAGCTGTTATAAGTAACCACATTTGGTTTCACACCATGTTTTGTCATCACAGCCAACACATTCTTAGCATCTTTGATCTTTCCTTCCTTGCATAGCCCATCCATCAAAATACTATAGGTATGAACATCAGGAGTAATGTTTCTAAGCACCATATCACTTAACAAATCAATGGCTTCCTTAAGTTGGCCCGTAAGGCACAAACCATAAATTAGAGTGTTGTAGGTGATAACATCGGGAGAAATTCCCCTAGCAAGCATTTCAGAGTATAAATGAAAAGCCTCACTTACAAGTGTAACCTTGCAGAGGCTATCAATAATTGAGTTGTACATGAAGACATTAGGAACAATCCCATGCCGTGGGATCTTTCTCAGCAGTTGAATAGCAGCTGATGTGTGTCCGGTCTTACAGAGCCCATTAATCAAGGTCCCATAAGTGACTTGGTTGAAGTGAAATCCATGAGCCAGCACTCTGTCATGAAAGCACACTGCTTTTTCAACACTACCACAGAGACAGAGACCTTTCAGGATTGTTGTCAATGTTACCGTATCAGGTTGATAATCCATTCTGAAAATCTTGGCCAACACAGAGAAAGCAAGCGTCATACGACCCATGCCGCAGCAACAATTGATTAAGATATTCAAAGTAAATAAGTTGGGAGCGATTCCCCTGGCTTGCAATTGCCGAAAAAGGGAAATGGCGGTGGGGAAATGGTTGGTCTTGGCAAGAGATCCCAAAATCTTGGTGAATTGGATGATGGATGGAGGGCGACGCATAGAGAGCATGCGAGTGAAGGAATCAACAGCTTCATCAACTTGACGAAGGGATGGGGGCTCAGAATGAGAGTGAAGGGATGAAGAGGAAGGGAAGGAAACAAAATTAGGGATTTGGAGAAGAGAATACCTAAAAATGAAAGTGATCCTTGAGGTTGAGGATGACAGCATTTTAGTGATTCGCACTTTCGCTGTTAAGTTTGAGGGAGTGCTCTCTGCTCTCTGCTCTCTGGTCCAAGACGTAGACGACTAGACGTTGGATTTGGCTCTTCTAAAATTGTTCATTTAGTTTAGAGAGAAAAGTAACGCAATCTAAGTTATTGATAATATAAATGGTTCTGATCATCTTAAATAAATAAATACATTAAAAGGGATTTAGCTCCTCTGAAGTTGTTCATTTATTTTAGAGAAAAAAGTAACGCAATCTAAGCCATTAATAATATAAATAGTTCTGATCATCTTAAATAAATAAATGCATTAAAAGAAGTTAAAAACAGTAGCTTCCAAGACCGAGTTATTTCTTCCTTTTATTTCATCTTCTTTCTATTTTATTTAGTTTTTTCTTTCTTTTTCTTCAACAAAAAAAATTATTGTGGATTCTATTTTTTCACAATATTTAATCCTTTTCTCATGTTTTATTATCATGTTCTTCTATGATATTGTAACTTATATTTAAAATTTTATCATGAAAGAAATTAATGGTGATGACTAATAATTTTTCATCTTTTTGAATCTTGAATAATTTTTTAAAAAATCTGATTAAAAAAATAAAATTAAATAATTTAAATTAGGTCAAGAAATGTTATTTATTTATTTTTTATTTTAATATAAATAAAAACTCATGTAAATGTATTCAATCTTTTTTAGATAAATGTACTCTATTTTTATGATAATATATTTTTTTTAACCAATCATACATTTAAATTTAAACTACAACATTAGACATAAAACAAATATCATAAACACATAACAACATATAAACATATAAATAAATTAATTTAATGTATATCAATATAAATTTATTAGAGATCTATTAAATCAACATCACATCATTAGTTATTCTAAACACTCTTTAGTTTGTTCTCCGTTAGATTTTTATTTCAAGTATAAACAAAAAAATGAGTACATTTATAATTTATCTAAAAAAAATTGAGTACATTTACATGAGTTTTTTTTATATTAAAATAAAAAACATTTTTTGACCTAATTTAAATTAATTAATTTTATTTTTTTATCAAATTTTTCAAAAAATTATTCAGAATTTAAAAAATATGAAAAATTACTAGTGATCACTATTAATCTCTTTCATGATAAAATTTTAAATGTAAGTTACAGAAGAAAAAAATAAAAAAGAAGATAACCAAAACAATAACAATATCATAAAAAAATATGATAATAAAACATAAAAAGAGAATTAAATATTGTGAAAAAATAGAACCGAAAATAATTTTTTTGTTAAGAAAAAGAAAGAAAAAATTAAATAAAATAAAAAGATGAAATAAAAGGAAGAAGTCACGCGGTCTTGGAAGCTACTGCAGTTGACGCACAATTTTTAATAAATCTTATTAAAAAAATCTACTTTTAACTTCTTTTAATGTATTTATTTATTTAAGATGATCAGAACCATTTATATTATCAATGACTTAGATTGCATTACTTTTCTCTCTAAAATAAATGAACAATTTTAAAATAGCCAAATCCTAAAAAATATATACATAAATTAGTATAGTAATCAATATCCACTATAAGACAAAATTAGTATAATAATTGACATATGGATAAGAGAGAAAATAGGGTTAGTTGCTGTCTTGTTCGTCAAAAAATGTAGAACTTGTTCCCCAAGGTTCAAGTTCTTACACCTTGCTGCACAAGTTGCATTTGATGACGTGTCAAATCCCCATTGGTTCTAACTGAGCAAAACGAATAACTACTTTCTGGGGAATCTGAGGTAGTTACAAACGTGGAAATTTGTCTGCGTGTTTAAAACTTAAATTTTAAATTAATAAAAGTGTTACTAAATCCTAAAATTTAAAAAGTATGATTAAATAAAAATTAAAAAAATAATATAATAAAATAATTAAATTTAAAGGTTGATTAAAAGATAAACTTTAAAAATATATTCTTTTCTTCTTTTATTTTAATGAATCAACCCTAATTTTTAGAGAATCTCAGCCCTTGCAAACGTAGAAATTTTTTATTTTTTCTTCGACTATAAAAGCATGCACTACTAGGGGTTCAGTTGAACTCCTCACACTTTTCTATATTCATTATTCAATTAATGGTGATTTCTTTTTTTATCCCCAAAACAATGGCATTAAAAACAAATGCACTTTTGTTGGTTCCATTGATAGGCGGAGCGTTGGCATACCGGGCAGTCCGGGCAGCTCCTCCAAAACCTCCGGTGATTACGTCATCAAGAATAAGGCTGCGAGATGGCAGACATTTGGCGTACAAAGAATTTGGTGTTCCAAAAGAATTGGCCAAGAATAAGATCGTCTTTATGCATGGTTTTGCATCTTCTAGACATGATACTGCCATTGCAGATATCCTTCGTCCGGTATTTCTTCCTTTCATATTCACTATTTCTTTTTTAAATTACAAGGACGATCAAAACTTATTATTTTTGGTTATCAATTATTTATAAATTTAATTTTTTAATTTAATTTTTTTAATTTAATAATTTAACTAATTGAGAATCACAATCAATAAATTTTGATAATTTTTTAACATTATTCTTATTAAATCTTTAGTTTTATATTGGTGATGGTGATAATGATGATTGATTAGGGTGTTCTTGAGGAACTGGGAGCATACATTGTGTCTTTTGATAGACCAGGATATGGTGAGAGTGATCCGGATCCTAACCGAACTCCGAAAAGCTTGGCTTTTGATGTTGAAGAGCTTGCTGATAAGCTGCAACTTGGACCCAAATTTTATGCCATTGGATACTCCATGGGAGGTCAGGCTGTTTGGGGTCTCCTCAAGTACATTCCTCACAGGTAGGATATGTTCAAGTAATTCTATACTGACGTGTGACACTGCTATATTAGCATATAATTAGGAGTAAAACTAGAATTTTTCGGTAGAATTTATTATTTTTTTGTTATTAGTTTGTTATTAATATTTAAAATGGTGGGATAAAATATATTGTTAATTTATTAGAGTTGATCCTAATAGTTCTTGATGACAATGTCGAAGATGGTTATAAATTGATTATTATATTTTCTATTTAATTTCTTTGTTCTGTTAAAAAAAATTGAACTAATAACTAAGTAATGATTAAAAATAATAAATTTTGATAATTTTTTAATATTTTTTATAATTATTATATCAATATTTTTGATAAAATTAAAATAAATTAAATATTAAAAATATTTTTATTAAATACAGACTTGCTGGAGCAACATTGATGACACCCGTGACTAACTATTGGTGGAGTGGCTTCCCTTCCAAGTTATCGAAAATGGCTTATTCCAAACAACCAAGGCAAGATCAATGGGCAGTTGGAGTTGCACATCACCTGCCATGGCTGACATATTGGTGGATGACTCAGAAGTGGTTTCCAGGATCAAGTGTTTTGTCACAAAATCCAGCTATTTTATCACAACAAGATTTATCTTTGCTCTTTTCTCCTAACGTTCCACCAAGACAATATCAGGTTATATAATTCTTACTTCATTTACCTCACGAATTAAAAAAAAAAAGTATTCTCTTTGTAAACAGTTTTACATAAATAGTCGTAAAAAAGCCAGGTATAATTAAACGATTACATAAAATATATTACATATTAAAATTAAAATCTTAAAAATGTGTTTTGAGAAATTGAATTTAATTTTTTGAAATATTAAATTCATAAATAATATTAAAAAGATATATTTTTTTTTTTGTTGCAGTCACAAGTGTTACAACAAGGTGAATCTGAATCTGTTTGCCGAGACATGATCGTTGGATTTGGAAATTGGGATTTTGATCCCTTTGAAATTGAAAATCCTTTTCCAAATAATGAAGGACAAGTTCATCTATGGCAAGGGGAGGAAGATAAACTTGTCCCTACTATGCTACAACGATATATTGGTCAAAGCATTCCATGGATTCGATACCATGAATTGCCAGGTTCAGGGCACATGTTTCCGTTAATGGCGGACGTGAATGAAGCTATTCTCAGAACACAATTAGTGGGTGAAAAGTAGTAGTGCATTATGTTAGTATTATATATATAATAAGTTTGTTATCATTTTAAATTTAACTTGTTATGCTTAGTTAGGGTTAGATTTAGGTTTTATCGTTTTTGCCCGGTATTTAATTTCAATAAGTTGGATTGTAATTATTTTTAGTTAAGATTATAACCAAATTATCTATATATAATTTAGCATAATTTATATTTGAGTTCAGTTAATTTTGTATTCAAACGTTTTTGTATTATATGTTTTTATTTTCTGTTTTATATTTAGAATTTTATATAAAAAAAATAATAAAATTATGTTTTTTATTTTTATTTTTTGTTCTTTTTAAAATTCTAACTGAAAACGCTAAAAATAAAAGTACCAATTAAACTACCCCTAAATTTGAGATAGTTTATTTTCATATGAGAGTAATATGCAATGGTGGTGTACCATGTTGGAAATTAAAGTATTAAACACCATGCTATTAATCATAACTAGATCAATATTGTAAATGGTAATATGTATCTTGTCTTTCTCACCAAAGAAGCATTAATAAACCAATGTTCATCTACTTTGCATACTATCCAAGGAAATAAAATAAACCAAAAATTTTTAATAACTATAAAAAAATTAATTAAAAATAGTTATAACTTACTTTATTTAGCTTTTTGTCGTATCTCATTCGGACAAAACCATTTAGTAACAGGAATAGATTTTTTTTCCATCATGATTGATATTATTGAAAAGTGAAAACAATGTGAGATATTTTTCGTCATTATTAATATTATTGAAAACAATGTGAAGCTAACAAGGAAGTGCATTGAATCATCTGGCCCCATTTCTATTAAATGCATTATTGAGCAAAAATATTATTTGTTTGTACATTAAAATGAAAACCACACACTCTTACCCCATATCCATAATTTGTAGTAAGAATTTTGATTTGATATATATATTTTTTTGAAAAAAGCAAGACAATTCTTCAGTTGAGCTACATATTAGTTGGTTGATTTAATTATGCATTTTGATTATGAAAAATAATTATCAAGAACTGCCCAAAAGTACATGGTCTCTAAACTAAAATTATTATTTCTTCGTTCTCAAATTAGCTCTCTTTTGTTATTTATGCATTAAAAATTAATATATCCAAATAAAAGTATGTCTAATTTTAATTACATTAACTTTTCAATAAACAAAAATTGTTAATTTCATGAGAAATACTATGTTGTAATTGCATCAAACTAAAATAAATGATAAATTAAAAAAATTAAGGATCTAATCACCATTAAATAAAAATAATAAAGCTCACATATGTCAATGATTAATCTTTTTTTTTTCGAAGAACAATTTGCATGGTTTTGATGGGGAAAAAAAAATCAATCCTATACAAATTTGAAATGTATCATCTAGTTTTGTTTTCCAACCTAATCCAATCCAATGAATTTTGATCCAAATTATTTCTGTGCGAAAGTCATTTGAATTATAATCCATTTTAAATCGAATAGATTTTGGTAAATAAATTTAAAATCTAATTCAATCATGCAATCAAATTTAAATTGATATGACTTTGATTGATTTTCAATTTATTATTAAATTTAATAAACAATTATTGAGCAAAATCATATCCGAATCACAAAATTGGAGGGAAGAGAGAATATTCCAATTAGGGTGAGTTCCGTTCCGAGTTTCGTGCGAAACCTGGATTCTCGAGATTCGCGCAATTCAATTTTTTTTTCAACTTCACCAATTGACTATTTTCCTTCGATCTTTTTCATAAAATATCGCATTCGAATTCACGTTTTGCATATTCCGATTGCAAAGCGCCAAACACAAACCAAACAATTTTTATTTTTTTTTATTTTTCGCCATTGACGATGACTCGCTCCTCCGATCGAGCTTTTCTTCTCCTTCTGCTCGTCGCCGCCGCCGCCGCTGTGGTTGTCACCGCCGATAGTGGCTTCTCGGTGATGGAAGAAGATTTGGATGAAATTGAAAGCGTAGTTGGAGGAGGATTAGGGAAGAAGCAGAGAGAGTTCGATTATTTCGCGTTGTCGTTGCAATGGCCGGGAACTATGTGCAACGGTGTCAAGAAATGTTGCACCAAAAACGGTTGCTGCAGAGGGTAAAGTTTCTTCCTTTTCTAATTTCTCTTCCAATTTTTTTTCATTATTGATTATTATTAATAGCATTGCTCTTTCGTCTTGTTAAATGTTATATTTTGATTTTAACTTTTCTGTTTGAAATTAAAAGTTGTTGTTTTTCGGAACTCAGCCTAAAACTCTGAAGCAAATAAATGATAGGATTGAAGATGAGCTAAGCATACATCAATTTATAGCTACAAATCGCTTTAATGATTCTTTATTATGCAACTTATACTATGTATATAATGCTTATGATTAAATGGCTTTTAATATAGATATGATTTACAATGTGATGTCTTGTTATATATTTGTTGTTTTCATTGTCTTATATAACAAATTCAACACTTGAGAAGTGGCTGACATATTTTTGTTTGTGGCTTCCTTTTCAGCGCTGACACTCCTCAAGTATTCACCATACGTGAGTATGAGGTTTTTTTGCAGTTATTATTGTTTATTTCTTTTGCAAATCTTGACCATTGGGAAATTCTGATGATGTTTTGAACACACACTGAGAAGTTGACTTGCATTTGTTTCTGATTGTGAGGAGTGCTTTTACAACTTGATTTTGTTGTATAACTACAAAAGCTGAAAACAAATTTTAATCAGAAGCTATTCTGTATGGTGTTTTTTTTGTTAAAATAGTTGAAAACTGAATTTTGATTATACAATTATA
>NC_029773.3:3104889-3108418 GCF_000817695.3 Arachis duranensis | reverse complement strand
AGCAGGAAAAAAAAAACCGAAACAAAAGCACCCTAATTATGCTGTGTCTTTTGGATTTTAAAAATTGTTTTTCATTCTTAAAATCTCTGGAGTTTTCTAAAATGAATATTTTACGGGTTTCTATCTACTTGTATGACAGATGGACTCTGGACTGACTATAATGATGGAACATGGCCAGAATGCTGCGATGGACCGAGTTTTAATCCAAAAGAGGTATATGGTTATGTGACCTTGAGTTACAAACCATTTGATCAAAAATCAATTATATTTGTTTTCATGGATTAGCTGTCAGCTGGCTGAAATTTTTGAAAAGAATAGAACCTGATTAACCGTACCTTGCCAAGTTATATTAGAAAGTTGTAGCAAATGTTTTTACAGCAATTGTATTGATTGAAGAAAGTAAAAACATTTTTACATTTTTTTGTTGCAACTGCAATTTTGACCTCTATTACTGGTTATACATTTGTGTTTTGGTTATGCTGATGTTACTTTTACTTCTTTTGTTGAAGTCTAGGATCAGCGTTGCTATCTTCAATTTTCACTTTTTCCTAATTCCTTTTGTTCTGTCTTTTGTTTAGGTAGAGGCATTGCAGAGTGCTTTAGATCGATATTGGCCGTCGTACAGCTGTAGCAAAACATCAAATTGCCATGGCGGAAAAGGCACATTTTGGGGTCATGAGGTGGTCATTGAAAATTACTTAGTTACATGTTTAAACTCCAGTTATTATGGAATCTAATAGTGTGTCTTTTGTTCTATGTTCCTGGGGCTGGCGTGTTGCGCATTTGCAGTGGGGTAATAATCTTTCACACTTTTGCTGACTTACACAATTCAACATGTTTAGTGATATTCAATACTATTTTGCTTTTGACTGTAATAATTGAGCCGTTTTCCAAAAAAAGTCTGGTACATTTGGATAGAGTATGTTACTTGCAACATTAAATTGGTACACAAATGGTGTTCGAAGTTTCAAATATACCTTAAACAATAACATAATTTTCCTTTCAATAACATTGTGTATTTTTATTTTATTTTTCCTGATATTTTCTTTGAGACAGAATTTTGTGATTTTCTTGTATAAAATTCCAGTTTTCTAATATTGTACTTTCTCTTGCAGAGAAGCATGGCACATGTGCAAAACCTGTTATCCTAGACGAATATAATTATTTCTTGATAACGCTGAACCTCTATTTCAACTATAATGTTACAGTAAGTTCATTGGGCATATTCTTTTTCTGGTATCCATAAACTCCTTTATTATGAAATAATATCATAATCAAAATGCAACGATAAGTTAATCTTTTTCCTGCCGGACAAGATATCAAACTTGTTTTACTGAATAATGCACTTTGAAGATTAAGGGTCCCTCCTGTGGCCGTAAAATTAGAGAATCTAACTCTAGTTAGTGGGACAAGACTTATTTATACCTTTGATTGTAAAGATTGAATGTATGGTTACATTTACATCATAGCGTACTCTCACTCGTGTTTTCTTTCTCTTTTTTTTTTTTTTAAAAACATTGTTGCAGAAAGTTCTAAATGAAGAAGGATATGTTCCGTCTAATTCAGAAAAGTATCCAGTCGGAGGCATTATTGCTGCAATTGAGAATGCTTTCCATCTAACTCCTTCAGTAATATGCCAAAAAGATGCTATTAAGGAAATTCGACTATGTTTCTACAAGGATTTTAAGGTTGGTATTGGATTCTAGTCTGTAATATACTCAGCATATGAAAAACAGAAAAACAAAAGTATCTTTTGTAAACTTTAGAATGACTTAGTTGCCATGTATCCTATTCAAACACTATTTTTAATTATTTTCTTGCAGCCAAGGGATTGCGTTCTTCAAACCAACCGAATGGTTACTTCATCAGAATCCTGTCCTCAATATGTTAGCTTGCCAGAAATTAAATCATTGGGTAAGTCAATTATTGTTTCATCCCTGTACCAGTTTAACTATAAAAAATAATTCTCTAAATTCTGCATATGAGCAGACTGATTGGAGGAAACATATTAGGGCCTTTTTTGTTTTATGTTATTATTTTTAGTCTATTTTTTTAGATTTTGTGAAGAAAAAAAGCGATAACAAGAAGAAATGAACAAATTTTGTATTTTCATCTTTTTCTTCACATGATTTTAAAACCAAAACATGGAAAACAAAAATAGAAACCGAATGAGCTCGTATTAGCCTCTCAAGTCTCAACATTAGCCCATTTTTGGTAGTCTTGAATCGGAATCTTGATCTAATATCTAGCATATTCGACGAAAGTTCGATTAGAAGAACTCATTCCATTTCCCTTCTCTAATCATCTGTGCTATTATGCATGTGCAGAGCATGGCTATGAAGATGGACTTGAAAGATCGGAATTGGCTGCTGCTCTTTGAGGCCATGGCATGATGCTTGGCAAATGAACAAGGCCACATGAATAAATGTGTTGATGTTGTTGTACCATTTATGTATTTGGAGACAGTTGGATTCTAGTTTAGAACTGGAAGGTTGGTTTGAGACCTTAAACCACCTTAGGTTAGCCAGAAAAGTGAAAGAAATGGATGAAAATTATTATTTTATACAATATGGAAGCAGGGCTTTCATCTGTTTCTTTGTTACAATAAACCATGTTGATGTATCACAAGCAATTCGGAATAATATACTTATTCTAAATTAGTATCATCATATACTTTACTATATAATATGCATACGTCTCTGTTTCTTTACATACATTTTACATTTTTGGGAAACAACAGGAAAAAAAAAAAAAACAGAATTATTTGATACACAACCCACCAATTAATTAGTGTCACCTAGTGGGAAAAAAAAAAGACACATTATTGAACAATAATTTAATGTGTTACTATATGGTCATAATTAAGAATGCCCCAGCACCAAGTTAGATGAAGTGTTGAACTATGGCAATCATTACATTCTTTGATTTTCTGCTTCAATAGAAACAGTAATGTTTTAAACCTTAGCATATAGATCTTATACCCTCATCTCAACACATTTTTCTTTCAATCTAAAACCACAGCAACATCCATAACAGAGAAACAAATGAAGCCATCTCTACCACTCCTCTTGGTAACTACAACTTTTCTTGGATTATTCTTTCTTCCAATTTCAGAACCAAAATCTGACTCATGCAACATAAATCTAAACCTTAAAGTTCCTATCCCTTTTGATATAACAAACCTTCACTGCCTTTCAGTCTGGGATTCTCAGAGTTTCATCCTCAGAGTAGGTGCACCACTTCTAAACTTCATTATATGCATATTCTTCATACAAGTATGGTCAATTCTAGAGGAATTCTCTAGTACTTAAGGCAACATTTCGTTCTATAATAAAAACTTGTTTCATTATCTTGTCCTTTTTTCCCTACTTTAAAAAATTACATAAAATACTTAAAATTTGTATTCACATCATGACATAGCATTTTTAACTTATCTTCATTTTCTGTCTCTTATTTTCTGAAATTAAAAGCAACATAAAATGTTTCTATATTCTGACAGAACAAGAGAAATGTAAACATTCGTGTAATC
>NC_029773.3:3086889-3104865 GCF_000817695.3 Arachis duranensis | reverse complement strand
GCAGTATGTTCAAACTTCTAGAAACACTTGGAGCTTCATTCTCTCAACCCCATATACAAATTCTTACATTGCTATGGGGTTCTCAACCAATGGTGGCATGGTAGGTTCAAGTGCCATAGTGGGGTGGGTGGTATCAGGAGGAAAAGGTGGAGGGATCAAGCAATATTATCTTGGAGGGTATGCACCAAACCAAGTGGTTCCTAATAAAGGGAACCTTAATGTTGTGGCCAACTCAACCTTTATCACTTTAGAGTCCAATCATTTATACATGGTGTTTCAGTTACAAACTACTACTCAACCTTTGTCTTGGATCATATTTGCCACTGGTTCCATTGGATTATTCCCTCAAGCACCAA
The DNA here is from genome assembly GCF_000817695.3 of Arachis duranensis. Lineage (NCBI taxonomy): Eukaryota > Viridiplantae > Streptophyta > Magnoliopsida > Fabales > Fabaceae > Arachis > Arachis duranensis. Next base: position 3,104,509 of record NC_029773.3, on the reverse strand, counting down.
GTTTTGCATTAACAAAACACCTTGACAAGATTTCCCAAAGAATTGATTATTCAAAAGGTTAGTATGAGTTTTAACTCTTTTTAAGTATTTAAGAAGTGGTTTTATTATATATGGATTATTCTATTAATAACTCCTTTGAAGTATTCATTTATATCTATTAATAACTTCTTTGAAGTATTTATTATATATGGATTATTCTATTAATAACTCCTAGTCACCAAAAAAAATTCTATTAATAACTCCTTTGTATACGTATACTAGACACATTTTGGATTTGACTAAAATTTTTTTTTTCGGATATATTTGGACACACCTAAATATCATCACATGTTAACATGTTCAGTCTTATTCTTAATTTGTATTTTTGAAATGAATTTAAAAATTATATATATTATTATTTATTAAAATAAAAAATATTTAAAATACTTTATATAACTAAGAAAATACATTAAAAATAGTTAAAATATTAATTTTTATTTTAATATCAATAAAATATAAAATATCATTATAATTTATCTAAAAATACTTTATATATTATATATATGTGTGTTCGTATATCCTAGAAGAATTTAAAATTCGTATGTCCATATGTCTCATGTCATGTCATGTTTCGTGTCGGTATCCGTAAATCATAGTTTATATTATTTTTATCAATCTATTGTTATTTTTATTTATTACTCTTGAATTGTTGTTATTTAAGATAAGGATTTGGTAATTTGGAGTGATGATAGAGCGTTCTAAACATCTTGCTAAACACTAAATAAAGTAAAGTAAATACAATAAATATTTTGATATCTTGGAAAAATAGTTAATTATTCCTTCTTTTAGTAATTAGAAAAATGTTTAGAGGATAAATTGCTCTCGTATGTATATCTATCAGATGAATAAATAAAGACATACGTCAATATTTACTGTATATTATTTTTCATGATGATTACTTAAATAGTCACTATAAATTTTATTATTATATAATAGAATAAAATATTATTTTAGTTTTTAATATTTAAATTAAATTTTAATTTGGTCTCTAATATTTTAAATATTTATTTCTGTCCAAAAAAGTTGGAACTAAATAAAAATTCGACTCAAATATTAAAAACTAAAATAATATTTCTCTATATAATAATAATAATGAATCAAAATTAAACTCTTAAAATAAATATTTTCACTTAAAAGTCTTAAATAATAACTAGCTTTGTTTTGCTTTATTGTAAAGCAAAGTATGATGAGAAGGTAACATGCCAAGGCTGTTAATTGACTGGTATATGGATTTTGGATAGCACATTAAATTTTTCTTCATTTTTCCCCTTTTGGATTGCATTCTTTTGATTTGATTCAAGGTTAACATAAGTAGGTATATGAGATTAGTGGCTAAAGGCCAATTACACACGTCATCATAGCTCATTATTATGGTTGTGGTGGAGAATAATGTTAATTGCTTAATAATATATATTCTTTATTTAATCATGCATTCACCTAAATAATTTGTAGGGCTTTTACATGCATAGAGTTGGTGAGGGGTTTTTATCAAAGAGAACAAATAATGAAAGAAAGAACCTAGTTTTTTAGATTTAAATAAATAAATAAATAAAACACATAACTTGGAGTCTTGAAACTGAAGGCATGTACTTTTGGGAAAGTAAAGAAGCAAAACAAGTATTGATTACAACTTTGACTAAATATACTCTCTTGGGAAGAAACTATGTTGTTTATATACTTAAAATTGTGAATGTCTATTTAACAACAAATAGAATTTAATGTAATAAAAAAATAAGAATTTTAATGTAAGCACATATATATACTATACTATTGCATGGTATATGAATATTTTTTACACCAAAAAAAAATAATGGGGTATCTTAATTAATTAGTTGAAATTTCATTAATATTGTTGTGGATAATAATAATAATAATAATAATAATAGAGTTCTATTTAATATTTAAACTCTCACATTCATTCAATGGGAAAAATAATCAAGAACTTTAATTATTTACTCTCAAGTTATTATTTTCAATAATCATCCATGGAAGGAACTATGAAAGTAATTAAGGTATAAATTAAATTAATGACTAATGATACCCTATACTTCAAAAAAGAAAAGGAAAAATACAAAGAGGAAGTTCTTCCACCCACTCTAGTAGCTATAGAAGCAAATCTACACACTTGGATGTCCCTGGTTTTATTAACATAATAATTATTATTATTTAGTCATTAACATAATAATTGCTTTGCTTCCTTGATCAAATAACTATTAATATATCATTCATGGATGTTTGACTAATGGTGCAAGTTAACTTCCACCAACTAATATACCATATATGTTTGTTGAAAACAATCATTGATATTATTAAAATATTAATACCAATATTAATACCTCTTTCTTGTTAACTTAGGAAAAAAAATATCATGAGCCAAAAATTAATACTTTTTGCATACAAATTAAACATAAACTATAGGGAGAATAATTAAGGAGATATAGAAATGAAGGCATCTATAGTATTCATCATGTTAACTATTTGTTTCCATTTTTCAGCAAAATTTGGAAGTTCACAAGGTGATAGTACTTCTAATTCTTCTTCTTCTTCTTCATCATCACAAGCAAATGGAAATAATGGAAGCAATGGTTCATTATCATCACAAGGAGATTCATGTGGTTCAAACCTAAACCTAAATGCTCCTCTTTTCTTTGACACAACAAAGCTCATTTGTATTCCTGTTTGGAATACTCAAGGTTTCATCCTTAGGGTAAGTGCACATGCACTGGATTTTTTTTTTGTTCTTCTAACTTTACAAATTTTGATATATAATTCATATTTTTCTTGCAATATCTATCAATTCTATCATATGACTGATAAAAATTAAATGACCTATAGGCTATACCTCATAATTAGATTATTATCATAAGTGTGATTTTGGAGTCATTTTAGAGAAATTCTTAGTTACAATATTATTGAAATAAGAAATTAAAGAAAGTGGTGGTGCTTAATTATCATTCATATACTATATTTATTACAACTTTTTAATTTTTTTTTGGAACTAATTAAAAATGTAGAAAAATTAAGGCACAATGACTTTCAACAAAATTTATGTATTTAAGTAATAAAACATATTTCTTTTGATTTAGTTTATTGTAGCATTATTTTTTCTTGGTTGATAAAATATGATTTTCTTCCCATGTTGACGCTTATTATTTGTGTATATATATAAGTTTTGGTAATTTTTTAATTAATGTAATTTAGAGACGTAATAAATTTTCACAATAGTATTTAAAAGGGGAAAATGATATTTTTACTAAACAAATAATATGCTTGTACAATATACAAAAATTATTACACAATATAATGTATATACATAATAATAAAATATATTTAATTTAAGAGTTATTGTCACATACTGAAAATTTAAAATAGTTTTATTTTTTTATATTTATGTTTGTAAAACTTTAAGTTATTGATAGATAATTAATTGAATCAAAGTCTTTTATTCCATAATAAACCTAATTAATTAACCGTTGCACACAAATTAATTATTCATAATAAACCTAATTAATCATATAGATGTGTATATGAATATTGTTATTATATGCAGTATTATGAGAGTTCTCCAAACACATGGAGCTTCATTCTCTCAGCACCAAACCCTAATTCCTACATAGCAATAGGGTTCTCACCCAATGGAGGCATGGTTGGTGCAAGTGCCATAGTTGGTTGGATCTCAACAAATAATGGAGCTGGTGGAGGCATGAAACAATATTATCTAGCAGGGACAACACCTAACATGGTTGTTCCAGATAGGGGCAATTTAGTCATTCTAACCAACTCAACCTTAATCACATCACAATCCTCAACTTTGTACATGGTTTTCCAATTACAAACTAACCAACCTCTTTCAAGGGTTATTTTTGCCATTGGACCAAGTGGTACCTTTCCTTCATCACCAAGTTTTGCACTTTCCATGCACCAAGACAAATTCTCCATGACTTTGGATTACTCAACAGGTTTGTCATATCATTATCTATGTTTTTTGGTGACTATATCATTAATGATGTTACGTATACTAAAATAAATCACTAAAATCAGCTATTAATATATTTTTTTTATAAATATATGTGTGGTATAGAGGTGAAAACTTAAGTGAAGTCGACTTTACGTGAAGTTGATATCTAAGAACCGTTAGATAATTTGACCGATTTAACTAATTTTTCATCTAACAACTCTCAGATATCAACTTCATGTGAAGTCGACTTTACCTGAATTTTTACCGTGGTTTAATTTATTTTCAATATGTATTTATATTTCTAAATGTATTTTATACTGATGATTGATTTTATAATGACTAATTTTAATGTGCATATAACATAATCGTATCATTATATATGTGTTTGTGTGATTTAATTTAATTTGTTCTTTTCTCTTTTATGATTATCCTATTGATTGATTGATTGATTAATATAATAATTAAGTAATTAACTACTAGATAAAGGAAAATGACAAATTCTTAGTTAATGGAAAGATTAATGGTCAATTTTGTAATCTAGTAGTGAGATTATTATATTAATTCTGTGCAATGGATTTGAATGGTTGGTTGGTTGGTAATGGAGTTGATTGTTTCATGATGATGTCAACTTTATTAATTTAAAAAAAAGGAGTGAAAAAGGGTGTTTCCAAATTTAAATTATTATAATTGGTTTGTTTTTTTTATCTAACCCAAGGTTTTTAGATGTAAATTACAACTAATAAGTCTTATAATAAAATGAGTAATAATTCATGTAAAATTCTTTCCTTTAGTATTATTTTCTATAGAAAAATGGTTTATTATTGCATGTTCTTATGAGAAAAAATTGATTATTTTCTAAAAAAGTTTCAAGATATAAATTACTCTACTCCATATATACTTTTAATTTTTATGATAAATAATTTATTCATAATTTATCAATATTGGAATGATAATGGTGCATAGTAAAATATATAGGTATCAAGATGCTTTTAATTATAACTATATATTCTAAAGTAGTTCACGTGGTTAACTTTGGCACATGATCACGAATTCACGATGGCCCATTATTATTGTCACTATCAAAACTGAATTTTGGTTGTTGATGAAAGGACTTTCTGATCTAATAACCATATTGTTGCTATAATTAAAATAGGTTAGAATGTAAGATCCAAATTGACCCTCTACCAAAACCAACCTACATTATCTATAGTTCTATTATATCATGGATTTGGTGCCTTTTTTATTAATACATTATGTTGTTGCTCCTTTTTCATTTAAATTTCTCTATTAAATAAGATATTACTATTAATACATTATTATATCACTTTTTTTTCCCTAAGTAACATGAAGAAGAGTGTTTAATTTTATTAAATATATTGGCGTTTGTGCTTTTAAAAAATACAACCACCTTTATAAAAAAATTTACCCATTTAAACTTCTTTAATTGGAATATAGAGTAGTTGTAAGTTTACAAGCTAAGGAATGTGCTTATAATTTTAGAATGATTTATCTCAAGAAGATGTCCACAAATATATATCTTTACTTAAATTGAGAATAAAATGAAGAAAAAAAGTTATTAATCAATATTTTTAGTTATTAATTTAATTTTTTTAGTCTAATAATTTAATAACATATTTTTAGGCAATATTTTTTAAATATTTCTGATTAGTTATTGGTTAAAAATAATAAATTTTACTAATCTTTTAATATTTTTCTAAAATGAATTAGTTATGAATTAAAGATATATTTTTGCCCGTAAAATAGTCTAATCACATCTAAAGATGGATCTAAATTTTTTTTTGGAAAGGACCAACATAAAAAATATAAATTAAAAAAATAAAAAATAAAAAAAATAAACTAAAAAATTAAAGACTTAGTATATATAAATTATTAATTTTTGGGCGCCATTGCCCCCTTTCCATTAAGGTAGCTCTTCACTTATCACATCATAGATTTTTTTTTTTTTTATAAATATAGTTTCCGCTAGAAAGATTTGTGACATGTAACAATTTTCACATAAGAATTTCTCAATATTTAGTAAATCAATCCTAAGCTTTATGGATTCATGTAAAATTAAATTAAATATCATCATCAATTTTTTTCCTTTATATAATCACAGAATTAATTCATTATTAATATTTTTATCCCTTTTTTTTTTTTTTAATCTAAATGGGATCCATTTTGGTTTTATTTTCATGCTTCAGTTCAATCATTGGGTTTTATTATTGGAACAATTGGTGTGATTAGTGGGCTTGTTCTTAATAATCAACTCCAAGTTGATGTTTCTCTTCACAAGGCTCTTGGTATCATCATTCTTGTCCTAGCTTGCCTTCAGGTATATATATTCTTTATTACTTTATTCCTTCTTTTTAATTAATTAATATATTTTTTATTACTTGTTAGTAATTAGTAAATTTAAAAAATATAATTATATATTTTATGTGAAAATTTTCAAAAAAATAATAATTTGATAATATTTTTATTTAAATTTAATAATTATGATACAATATTATATTAAAAGATAAAGAGAATTAGATAGAAATAAAAAAGAATATAATAAAGATCTCTAAAATTAGGATCAAGAGAGGAATTAGAGTTTTCATCAATTCCATTATGTATATCTATACTATTATCTCATATTTCTATTTATAGCCTAATTCTTTAAGTAAAATATAAGTCTAATACTAATTCTAATATTATTGATAATAAAAATAAGTACATATCATGTGAAATTGTTTATCCTAAAATTAAAGGCTAAGTTGATAAAAAAAATTGTACAAATGAATAATTATATTTTTAATATATTTTTTTATACAATATTTTTTTTGGTTAATAAAAAATGAATTTTAAAGATTGAGATAATAAAAATTTTGATATCATGTTATAAAGATTCTAATATCTGCGCAAATAAAAATAATATCATTTTCAAAAAAAAAAAAAGCTAGTGGTTGTATTAAGATAGAGTATGTATCTCCAATTTTTTTTTTCAATTAAAGATCATAGACTAAAGATATATAGATTTGGGCATATAATTTGAAACAAGTCATATTTACTTATATTATTATATATATGAACCTAATAATTAAGATTTATAGAATAGTAATTTGTATTACTTTTGTTTATTATCATTATTATATATATTACATGTGCAGATGATGGCTTTGCTTGCTAGACCTAACAAGGCATCAAAAATGAGGAAGTATTGGAATTTGTACCATCACAACACAGGAAGAGTTTTGATTATATTAGCCATTGCTAACATCTTCTATGGAATTCATTTAGGCAGAGAAGGAAACGCATGGAAGGTTGGCTATGGAATTGTTCTTGCCATTTTACTCTTTATTGGATTCCTTTTTGAGATAAACATGTGGAGTAGTTTAGAAGAAGATGATGACTAAACTAATTTTTTTATTATCAAATTTATTTCTTTGTAGAAATTGTATGTTTATTTCTTCTCATCATTATGAATTAAGTTTTTTGTTATTTGATGGAAGCTAATTAATTTCTTATTTATTTTTGATCATTTTTGTAATTTTAGCCTGTGTTTGAAATAATGATAAAGATTGGGAGACAAAGATAAATTTTTGTATTATGTTTAGTATAAAGCATATAGAATTAAGTTATGTCTAAATATCTTATTTAGTTTAAGATAAAAATATAGATTGAAATATTTAAAATTACCAAAATACCTTTACTATAAAACTCGAATCTCCTTCCATTAATGAGTATGATCAACTCTCTTTCTCCTTTCTTCTTTGTTGGAAGTCTCGAATTGTGCATGCTTTCTAGTCTCTGCAACCTCCGTCCAATCTGCTGCCGGCAGCACAACTCAGACCCTATTAAAATATCCAATCATCATCCTCCTACTCTCCTGGTCCTTTCTCCCGTGTTCGGATCCACTGTACCCTCTCCCTCTCTCTCTCTCTCGTTTCGCGCTTGCCATTGTCCTGCATCTGTTTGAGTCGTGCCGCCATATTCAGGTCCGTCATGCCGCTTTTGTTCTTTATTGTGCTTGTCGCACCACTTCAGTTCCAGTTTTGTGTTGCCTCAATCTCTCTCATTACTCTTCTCTTTTCTATTATAATTTAAAATTTTTTTGCTGAATCTGATTTTAATATAAGTTGATGAGATTGTTGTTGTTTTTTGGTATTATTGTTGTCGTTGGTAGATTTTGGTGATAGTAAAGGCGTGGTGGTGGGATGAGAGGTGAGGTAGGATTGGGAATGAGAGGTGAGGGCTTGGTAGCGGAAGAATTTTGAATGATAGATTTAGAATATAAAATTTTAAATGAAGGCATTTGAAAAAAAAAGTTATTAAAATTTTAGTTTTTGTCTCCAAAATTTCAGTCTGATTTTTTGTGCTTCTATTTTCTGAAGGTACTAAAAGAAATGAAATTTTGTATCGCAAACTTAAATTTTAATTTCAATTTCTAACCACCAAATATAATACCAAATCTCAATATTTCAATTTCAGTCACAATATCCCATACCAAACACTATCTAATTGTATAAGTCTAAAAGCTAAGATACAAGAATTATAGTTTTTTTTTATCACTTGATTCCAAACTCTTTTTTCTACAAAGGCAAACTCGGCCCACTGAACACAACCAAGAAGAAAGTAGCTACTAGCTAGGGACATAAAAAAAAATTAAGTTGGGTTGATGTAGTAATTAATTTATTAGTCTATTTAAGTAAATGTTGATGGTTTGAAATTCATCTTATGTATGTAGTAATTTATTAGCCAATGATAAATTTAAAATAAAACTCTAATCCGTAATAAATTAGTCATTGATCTATCAAGTTAGAAAATACCATAATAATAATAAAAAAAAACTAGGGACATAAAACACTAGTAGTTCCAACAAAACATTCTTAATCTCACAAACGTTATTATCTATCTTTTAATTAATTTTATTTGTCCAATCAATAATAATTTCCTATCAATTAGGAAACTTCGTACGCAGTGTATTTGGTCAAACAAAAATATATACATCTAATTTGTTATTTTTCTAACCGGCTAATAATCCAACCATTTCGATAACTCCTATATATAAATTAACAAAAATAAATGATTAAGAGTACTCTTGTGAGTTCACAAGATTCATGTGCCTCTGAAGTGTTACAACTAGATCGACCTTATCCTTTTGATACAACTATACTCAAGTGTAGTTCTGTTTGGGAGCCTCACAACTTCATCCTTAGAGTATGTAAGAGTGTATAAAAATAATAGAAGTGTGTATTTTAATTTGAGAATTACATTAATTTCTCTTATTTGTGTATATATATATATCATCACATCATTTTAGTAAACAATTGTTTTTAGTAAAACATTAAGAACAAAAGAGATGCTTGCATAGTTATAAATTAAAGTATCTCTAGCTAAAATCTTTTTATTTGAGATATTAAAATGTGTACTTTTACTTTGAAAAGTATAAAGGATCATGTCATCTTAAAATCCATCTTAAGACAAAGAAAATTTTAAAGTTTTGTCTCTATTTTTTCCTCAAACATATTTATGTCTTCAATAATATTTTTATTTCTTTATTTTAAAATAGTAACAAAACGCTACTGCTAAAATTAGCTAATTTTTTTTATATAAAAAAAATTGTGTGTAATTCATCGTTATAGATAATTGGTGTATTTTTTCTTGGATATGAATTATTTTTTTTAATTTTAAATAACAAATCGGACCTTTAGATTTGGAGAAGTAGAAAAATCTGAGGGTCAGATTTCATAAGATTATAAATCTGAGGGTCAGATTTATATATTCAAAAAAATTTAAAATAAAAAAATTTAAATTTGATTCTCATATTTGTATTTTTTTTAAAAAAAAATTAAAACCACAAATTTGACTCTCAGATTTGTGGTTATAAAAAAAAAAGTAAAAGCACCACAAATCTAACTCTCAAATTTATAGTATTCATATAAATAAAAAACACACCAATTTTTTACCTTATTTAAAAACACAACCTTCTGCCCCCATATTAAAAATACAAAGCGGATAAAATTAGCTAAGCGAATTAATTATTGTTAGTCGTTTATGTTAAATATATAACTATTCATATATTTCTATCTAATTTTTTTTTTTTTAAAGTGATGGTCTCTAATAATCACTTATATGCATGCATAACATTATATTGAAGTATGGTAGGGCTTCATCAAATGTATGGAGCTTCATCTTCTCATTCCCATCAAGCATAAATGCCTATGCAGCCATAGGGTTTTCCAATGATGGCAAAATGGTAAAATCAAGTGCAATAATAGGGTGGATCTCCGGCCTCAACGGCGGCGGAATGAACCAGTACTATTTAGGAGGATTATCGGACGGCGAGGTGGTTCCCGGAGAAGGAGACCTCTATGTCATGAATGAAACAATTATTCGACCTAATCCTTCAATAGTGTACATGATTTTTCAGTTGAAAACTAACCAACCTTCTTCAAAGCTTATATATTCAATTGGACCTAATGGTGTTTTTCCTGATACTCAAGGCATGTTGCAACAACATAGTGATGCTATATCCACAGTCATAGATTATTCACAAGGTTAGTGAATGAAAAATTAATTAATCTTATTATGTATAATAAAGAATTTGGTTAATTCAGATATATGTAGAATATATGATAAATACTCACATAAAGATATTTTTGTATAAAGAAAATAGTTAAAACAATTAAATAATTGACATATTTAATAATTAAATTGTTTAATATAATATTTATAAGAAAAAATTCGATTTCAATTTTTTATTTATTTGTTTTTTTCTTTTTGATGAGTTAATTTTTTTGTATTATTAAATAATTTTTGAACCTTTATTTCAATATATTTAAAAGAAATAAAAAATACTTCTCGACTTTTTGAAAGTACAAAAGTCAAAATCCATAGTCATGAGTTTCACCTCATACCCTATTTTAGAGTACTAGGCCAAAAATATTTCCATACACAAAATTTTCACCCATCATTCGTAAATTTTATTCCAAACTTCTTGTAGGAATTTTTTGTTTTTGATATTGGAGTGGTAATAATAGTGTTTTTTTTTTTAAATGTGGACTGTTAGAGTATTATTTTCAAATGTAGAACCGTTTAATTAGAAAAGTAGAAATCGAACTATTCGATTTGTAGAGGTACAGAAATCGAATCGTCTAATTTGTAGACGTACACAAATCGGACCGTCCGATTTATGTTTAAAAAAAATTAATTTTGAGGTACAGAGATCGGACCCTCTAATTTATGTACATTCTACCATTTTATAAAAAATAAAAAAAATTACAATATTAAAATATATCGCTATTTTTACTTTCATTCCAAAAAAAAAAACAGCCATTTTATAGACATTCAATTTATGTTAGATATTTAATTTAAATGGCATCACTCATAATGAATAATTTGATTAGATAGAATAATATAATATAATATAATATTATATTTCTCATATGTAATTAATATATAACAGGTGAAACTAGTGAAGTTTCTTACTTAAAACTCCGAAGAAGCCATGGAGTAATCAACATGACATCATGGAGCATTCTAATGATAATGGGTTACATAATTGCAAGGCATTTCAAGAAATGGGATCCAATTTGGTTTTATTTGCATGCTTCAATTCAAACAATTAGCTTTGTTGCCGGAACAGCTGGAATTTTAATTGGTTATGCATTGTCTAAGAAAGTTGATGCCAATGTCAATAATCACAAAAATATAGCTATCATCATTCTTGTCCTTGGAATCCTCCAGGTAAATATTTCTTCAATATATAATTATATATTATATATTGTACTTTACCATATTTTGAATTTAATAATTTCAATAAAATCTTTATAGTAGTAATTCATCTTATTAGTCGACTAACAATTTGTGTGGCCATAAATTCATCTATATAGTCTGTAATATTGTAATGTTGGAAAACAGATTGTAAGCAAGAAAATCAGATCGGATTTTATTTGCAAGAGTGTCGGTTTAAAAATTTTGGATTAAATATTGATGATACCCTATCGTTTAAAATAGAGAATTATTTATTTGTCTTTTTTTTTTTAAGTGAAAAATGAGACTCAAATCCATCATTTTTAAGTGAAAATGAGGAGGTAGAGCTATAAGTCTATAACTTGTTGGTGAATTATTTATTTGTTCTTTGGCAAAAGATCGGATTACAATTAAATTAATATAATACATGTAAGTATAAAAAATATAATTAAAACACATGCTCAATTATTAGAAGCTAAGGAACTATCACAAAAAAAATGTTTTTTTTTTAAGTCCAACTTAAATTCATTCATATATTCAATTAGCAATTAATAAGTAGTTCGCATGGAGTTGACAATAGCGGGCAAATTTATTCATGACTAGACAATTATTGATTTGTTAGTATTTTTGTTGATAATAATATTACAAAAATATAAATATTTTAAAGTTATATTGATTTTGTTTTGATATTATAAATTATGATAAACAAAATTTATAGAATCAAACTATTTTTATAAAAAGATCGTAAGGAATAAAAATCTTAGTTTTGTTAGTTAAAAAGATCAAGCTTTTTAAAGATAAGAAAAAAATTAAATAATAAATTTTTTAATTATTATTTTTATGAAAAATAGTTTAATTTTTTATATTAATTAATTTTAATATTTATTATCTAAAACTTGAAAGAATTTAATGTGTATATTTTTATATTTAATTAAATTTTAAATCTGTTAAACAAATAAAAATAATTCATTTGTTTTCTGTTATTTAAAAATAATATTTTTTCTTTATATATATAAAGTTTTGGAGAAAAATATTTCATCTTAATTTTAATAAAAGAGTATCATGTGACATATTTTGGTTGTTAGATTAATAATATAATATAATATAGTTATATTTTTGTTTTTGTTTTAATATTTTAATTTAATTTCAATTATAATTAGAGAATATCATATGGTATATTTTAATTGTCAAATTTATAATTAGTTATTGATAATAATATATAAGAAAGTTAGAGTAGATGAATGAATGAAAAAAATAGAAAAGAAAAAAAAGAAAAAGAAAACAATTTTTATTTAAAAAAATAATTTAATTATAATAAGAAAAGTTACATATAGCATGTTTTGCTTATAAAATTAATAATATATAATAGATTGGTTTAATTGATTAATTAATACATTTACATGTTCTTTGACATTGTATGTAGGTATTTGCAATCATATTAAGGCCAAAACCAGAATCAAAATTACGCAAATATTGGAATTGGTACCATCATTATATTGGGAGAATTTTGATTATATTCGCCATTGCAAACACAATTTATGGACTCTCTTTAGCAAAGGAAGGTTCTAAATGGTTTCTTGCTTATGGAATTTCGATTGCCATCTTAGTTATCATCACCATAATTTTGGAGGTAAGAATGTGGATAGTTGCCAGAAGAAAAACTCAGTCCACAAATAATTCATCACATCCTCAATCCTTGGAATTTGCTTACCAAACTTAATTAGTTTGATTCCACAATAATCATTTATTTGTAACTTCTTTTTATAATAATCTCTTGTATTTTTTAATAATTAATATAATTAATTCTTCAAAGGAAAAGTAAAATAAAATTCAATTATGTTATATATATGATAATAATAGAAAATATAGATGCACTACCTTTAAATTAGTCTATATAATTAGGATAAAATATTTTAATTTATTTATTATCCTAGAAGACTTTATTGCTAGTATTTTTTTTTCTTTACAAATTAATTTGTCCAAATTATAAATTCTTAGGAATTTATTTGCCATCTTAACATTATTCTAGTATTTTCTTAACAATTAAAATATTTTTTATTAATTAAAAATAATTTAAATATAAATTTAATTAATAGCACTATATTTTTATACAAATATCAGGAATAGTATTTTATGTATGAATAATGTTAAATAAAATTAATAATTCCTAAAAAATGTCGTCAATTTATGAAAGCAAAAAGCTTATTAGTGCATTCAACAATTTTAGGTGTGGAAATTTATGAATAAATCTATATCTTTATTAGCTTCAATTATTGAACTAAAAGATTATTGCCATATATATAATTGTTTCTTTTATTTCTTGCCTCTAGAAATGTCGTTTAGTATTTATGAACGTATGGGTCAAAATTATAAATGGAACTATAACAATGCTAGCTATTTCAAAAGTAGAAGAAATCACGTACAATCACAGAAGAGAATAAATCTATTAATCTAATAAAGTTGCCAATCAATTTGGTCGGAGCTAATAGATAATGTATATACAAATTGAACCAAGGACAAAAAGAAAACACATTAGTATATGGTTTTCTGGGGATCATAGCTGCATTAATTACCATAGATATGAAGGGATATACCCAAAAATAAATATATAAAACATTGAGTATATGATGTGCTGGTTGTAATATACTAATATTCAATTATTGTACCATCTTTAATATATCTATTTTTGTCAAAACAAATCCTAAAAATCTAATTTAGCACAGAATAAAAATAAACTTGGATCAAGTGAATATATGTTATTATTATAGTTATCATAATTAAATCAGTGATCGAACCAATTAAATTATTGGTTTACTGATTTATTAATTCAACTAATAAATTACTGGTTGAATCGATAAAAGCGGTCTCATGTAAATAAAAAATATAAAATAATCAAAAACTTAAAATTAAAATTTAAAATACATATTTACACTAACATTTTATAAAAAATCAAGTCTCAACTTCTAAAAATAACTAATAGAAAAATATAGAATTTATCAATACTATTATAATAGTATCTTAATTTGACACAATATCAATAACAATTTATTCATAAACCCTGTCATCTAACTTTTGATAAAAATAAAGATTTATTGAAGTACAATAATAACCTTTATTGAAGAAACTAAAAACATTCATTATTGAATTACAATAATAACCTTCATATGTAGTTTTAGGAGGAACCTAGTAGTAAAGAATCTGCATGCTCTTGAATCAACTTCCATGCCATGATCACATGATGTTCCTCAGTTAAGGTAGCACCAATTGCAAATCTAATCATAAAAGCACCTTCAACTTCACCATGAGTCATGTACACTTTCCCTGAATTGTTGATTGATTCCAACAATTTTCTATTCAATTCATTAACTAAATAATCATCATTCACTAATTTCCCATAGCCATGTCCATTATGGTAATTATCATCATAATTATTTTTATTATTATTATTATCATGATAATAATAATAATAATTGGATCTAGCAATTGTTGATGGTGAAACCCTAAAGCAAACTAATGAGAATTTCCTAGGAACAACAATCTCAAACCTCTTATCCAATTTCACTAACCCTTCAAAAGTCATTGCCATATTCACATGACTCCTCAAGAAATTCCTTAGGTTTTCAACACCATAGCTTCTAAGAACAAGCCATAGTTTGAGTGCATTGAATTTCCTACTCAAAGTTATTTGCCAATCTTTGTAGTCAATCACTTGCTTTGACTCAGAAGCCTTGTTCCTCAAGAATTCAGGGTTAGTTGAGAGGGATTTTGTAAGGGCATTATGGTCTTTTACCCAAAGACAACAACATGCTAAATTGGTCAAGAACCATTTATGGGCATTGAAGCTAAAAGAATTAGCACCTTCAATACCATCAATACAAGACCTAAATTCAGGACAAATGCAAGCTGATCCAGCATAGGCAGCATCAACATGGACCCAAATTTCATATTCTTTTGCCACATCACATAATTCCATTAATGGATCAATAGATGTTGTGGCGGTTGTTCCCACGGTGGCACATAAATAAATAGGTATTAACCCATTTTTCACATCAGAATGAATGGTTGAAAGGAGTGAGTCAGCTTTCAAAGCAAATGAATTTGATCTCTTAGTCTTGATGGCCCTAACATTTTGAATACCTGCATTTTTTTTGAGTTTTTAAAATTTGTCAAACCAAATCATCAAGAGTAATATATATGTATTACACATTTATAGCTATATGTTTAAGAGATACATAACTAACATAAGTATAACCATTAATATTATATTGATATAAATATAATTGTTGTTCAAATGTTAATTATTTCTTGATTATTTTTTACTTTTAGACATTATTCTAGCTTATCTAGATTTCATACTTAATATAGTTATTTTAAAAAAATACTAATATTTGATTTACTTTAATAACTTTATAAAAGTATAAGAAAAACAAAGAAAAAAAAGAGATCAAATTAAATCAATATTTTGATTTTAATGGATCAAATTTGTTTCCATTATTTTAACATAATCAAAATAAAATTTATAATTTATATTAGGTTTAATTATTCTTTTCGTCCTATAATTTTATTAAATTTACAATTAAATTTTTGTAATTTTTTTATTAAGTCCTACACTGGTTTTAATTTTATAATTAGATCATTTTCATGTCAAAAATATTAAAATTAACAGAATATTTATTTAAACAAATATATAATTAAAGATTTAATTAAGTTCTCTTCTTAATTATAGATAACCTTAATTTACAGAAAAATATTTAATTAACTCTAATATTTTTTTATTATAAAAAATTTAATTACAAAATTAAAAATAGAATAAAAATTCAATTAAAAAAAATATATAAAAAAATCTAATTAAAAATTTAGTAAATTATAAAAACTAACAGAATAATAAAACTTTTATATTAAACCAAACCAAACTAGAAACATCCTTACCAGCAATTTGTGCTGCCTTTCCAAATGAACTATGTGTTTGATCAGAACCATAAACAACAAGCTTCCCTATGTTGTCCCTCCCAATTTGGCTAAGCTTCTTGTCCCTTGCAGCCACAAGTGTACACAACACAGCTTCACAAGTGGTCCCTAACAAAACCCCACCACCATTATTATTACTACGTTTGTAAAGGAATTGTTGTGGAAGCTTTAGAACTTCACCAAGCCAATCCATAACAATGGTTTCAAGCTCAGTAGCTGCTGGTGATGAAATCCAATTGAATCCAACCACATTGAGTCCGGAACTAAGCATCTCGCCCATGAATCCAGCTACGCTTCCGCTACTTGGAAAATAGGCATAGTAATTAGGGCTCATCCAGTGTGTGATTCCTGGTATGATGTGTTCTTGAACATCTTCAAGAATCGATTCGATTGGTTCGGGGACTAATGGGGCTGAATCTGGCAAGTGTTTTCGAAGGTAGTTCGGTTCGACTTGGCTTCGAACCGGAAAATTTGAAACTTTGGTGTAGTAGTCAGCAAGAAAGTCAATGATCATGTGACCTTGTTTCCTGAATTCTTCAGGATCAACAGGGTTCATGACCCTTTTTCTTTGTGGTGGTGATGATGAATCACTTTGATGATGATGATTATTATTATTATTCAATGTGTTCATCTCCATATATGATGGTTCGGATGCAAGTAATTTGATGTAAGCTAGGGTTCTATTATATGCTTAGTTATGTATATGAATAATTATATGCATTGCTCACCATGTGTATATATATAACCGTGATTACATGATTTCCCATATTCCTATAGGAATAATGCTACTAATATTATTATTTTTTATTATCCCTTAATCAGTAATAATTTATATTCATATTTATAAAAATTTTACACACAAAAAATATATAATTTATATGTATATATATTTATTAAAATTTATATATATGAATCAAT
>NC_029773.3:3083489-3086860 GCF_000817695.3 Arachis duranensis | reverse complement strand
GATTAAAAAATTTATGTATAGAAATTTTTATTATAAATAAATATAATATATGATTGAATATAAGTTATAACCACTTACATTCAATGTTGCTAAGATTTAAATTTGAGATTTTTTATTCAGAGAGTATTATGTCTGACAACTTATTAACTAATCTCAAATAATAATAACATTATATTATATAGAGTAAAGTAAAAATTAAATTTTTGAGAATTTTCACTTTAAATTAATTAGTTTGTAAAAAAATATCAATTAATTTTTGTATGATCATAAACGGTGGTGGACACTAAAGATGACAATAGATAGAGTATAATAAAATTTGGATTTAACCATAATCTTATCTGCAGATTGAGATTTTTATATAAATTCAATTCTATCTTACCCGTGAATTAAACGAGAATATCTCAACTCTAATCCTACCCGTTTTTAACTTGTGGGTATCTAATTTTACCCGCAAGTTACAAAATATGTACAGTATTATTATATAACTTGATGATAATTTAAAATATAATTGACTTTTATATAAAAAATGAATTAAATTATTTATTAATAATCTTTTTTTAATGGCTAAAGATTTTTTGCATTTAGTGAGAGGTCTTTGGTTCAATATCCACTTGAAACATATTTTTATATAAGTATATAACATATATACATATAGAATACGAGTTGGTCGAGTAGGGTTGAGACTTGAGACTCAACCCACACCTTATCCTACCCGCTGCGGATCGAGTTAGCAATCATACCCGACTGGATTGGGTCGGTTTGGGTTACCCGCAGGTACAATACATTTTGTCACCCCTAGACACTTTTTATTTTTCTGTCTATGTATTCATGATGCAATTCCTACAACTGCTTTTTGATTTCATAGAGGTTTGGGAAGCTCTGATTTGTGTCCTCGGTGTAATACTGAACCTGAAACGATTTTTTTCACCGTCTTCATAAGTTCTTCAAGGCCAAAGCTATCTGGCATAGTTTGAATTTCGAAGTTCACGATCAACAGTTAGATTGATGGTTGCACAGGGGCATGAACTCTAATGCCTTCCTCTTCTCGGCGACTATTTGGTGAATTTGGAGGGATCGTAACAATGATGTTTTTAATCCGACTAATCTATGGAGAATGGGTAAGGTTATAATAGCTCTTATTCATGCTTTCCAATATGAACTTCATAACTTCTTATCTATGCATTATGTGTCTACTCCTTCTTATTTGCTACTTTCTTGGTCTCTTCCTACCCAATTTTCGATTAAAGTAAACTGTAATGCTAGTAAATTTGGCGAATCTGATGGTTTTAGGTATGTATTGCGTGAGTATAATAGCTCTTGGTTGCGTGGTTGTTTTGGTTCTTTACCACTTGCTACTATTCTTCGAAGTGAGCTTTTTGCAATTTAGAGAGGACTAATTCTAGCATGAAAAGTTGGATTTAGAGCGATCACTTGCGAGACGGATTGTTTGGATGTTTTATCCTTGTTAATGATAGGAACAACCAAGTGCAAAATTCTGATAATAATTTAGTAACTAAAATTAAAGAGATTTTAAGCTGAAATTGGGGAGTAAAAGTCAATTTAATTTAAAGAGATGTCAACTAAATTGCTAATACTTTGGCTAAATATGCAGCATCTAATTACATACAACAATTAAAATGGAATGAACTTTAAAAAAATTTAACAGTATTGTTGCAACAGGATTATATTACTAGTGTTTAGTGTGTTTTCTTTTTTTTCTTCTTATCCTTTGACACAACAAAATAATAATAAATAAAATATTGATTATTTTCTAAGTTTTTCTATAACCTCATCAACTACTTTTTAATGAAGTAGGTGAAGTTTTATTCTAAATTATTTTTTTCATGACGATCTTTCATATAGATATATTATTATAATTAATGATACACATAAATACCATTATTAAATTTTACACAATAATAATGAACTGAAATTTATAATGTATTTATTATTTACTATTATAAAAGACCTAATAAATTACCAACGAGTTATAACTCAAATAATATAAATTATTAAATATTTTCTCCTCGTCTAAAAGTCTTAAATTTAAATCTTATTTCTAATTTTAGAAGAAAAAAAAATAAACTTAATAAATTAGTACTGTTTTGTCTTTAACACACTAATTAATCTAACCTAATTATTACTTTACTCTGTCGGATGTTAAATCCTCAAAATGTAAGTTTGCGTGAGTGATTAAGATTTACTTAAGAGAAACTTTAACTAACATGTTGAGGCATATGTCAATTTTAATTGTCAAATTTGAATAGATGGATCAGTCTGCAATCAAAGTTGCATTGGATGGTATATATCACGAGGAGGAAAACAAAAAAGTGTGACGTTCACCATGTTTTCAACACAAGCTTTTTAGACCATATGTTGGCTTCTTCAGTTCACAACTTGCATTGTTATTTTAGGGTTATTATTACAAATTAATAAACAATTCAGATATTTGGAGTTAAATTATTCCACTCTATAATATATTACTAATACTACTTCCATCTAAATTGTTATGAAATTAATTATCCTAGAAATTTAACTTAAAAATACATAAATAATTATATATTTAAGTTTCGTATAAAAAGAGTCTATGTTTATATTTGAATGTGTTTATTATGCATAAACCTTTTTTTGTTTTATTTTATTTTTGATCTTGTTTAAATTTGTTATGAGAACAACAAAAATTGAATTTTAATTTTTTATCATAAAATTTAATATTATCTTATAAAATTCACTTATTTTAAAAATTTAAACAAATAATTATATCTAACATATTAATACTGGAATAATTAATTACAATATATAGAATAATAGAATAATAATTCAAAGCTACACTATTACTCCTCTATTTACACAATAATATTTATAATCGAAGTTTATTAGTCCACCATTTTTAACATTCAAATACAATAAAGTTTGCAACAAATACTATAATCTTAGATAGTGACAAGTAAGTTTAGCCCATGATATGAAAAGCTACTTTTGAATGGAGATCAAATGCAGTCCGAGAATGAAAAAATGGTTGTAGGGAGAAAAAAGGAAAAAATTATTTATTTATTCATTTTGTTAAAAAATAAGAATCTTCTTTGTGCATGAGTGTAAATTACTAATTATGAAATTTGAAATTAAAAAAATTTTGTATAGATATTTGTTTTTTATTTATTTTATACTATTTTTTTAATAAAGATCAAACTATTAGATCATAGAATATTCTGATACTAATATATCATATCATAAAATTACTTCTAAAAATTTAAACCGATATAAAAAAATATATGAATAGTTATATCTAATATTTTTAATATTGTGAATTAGTTAGTTTATCCTAAAAAATTGAATTATATTAGAAATATTATAAAATATTTATATTTATA
>NC_029773.3:3057379-3083185 GCF_000817695.3 Arachis duranensis | reverse complement strand
TCTTGCTGGACATTTAATTGGCAAAATTAATTAGGATTTGAGATTTTGAGTGATAGGGATTTCTTGGTGCCAACTGCCAACCATTGCATTCATGCCAATTGAAATTGCCTACTTTGATCTGTTCCACGTTTTATTGTTTATTTTAATGTCTAAAAGCATTTTTAATGAAATAATTTTAGAGTATTATTTTTGATATTTTTAAAAAAATAAATTTATTTAAAATTAAAATTTATATTATAATTAATTAATAAAATAAAATCAGTACTATTTTTATCATGATAAAAAATAATAAAATTTTATTATTCGTATTATTATATTAATAAAATAATTATATCATCTTATAAAAAGCAAAATAAAATTAAAATTAAAACTATAATTGAAGATGCTCTTAAATCAAGAGCAAAACTTAGTATATAGGAAGGGAACAATGGCCCTCCCAAATAAATAAATTTTACTTATAAAATTTTCTAATTTTATAATTTGATCCCTTTCTAATTTTATTTTTTATTCTCTATTTAGTTGTATTTTGCATATTAGCCCCTTCTAAAAGGGTTCGAGCTTCGCCGCTGTTTAAGATAGTATTATATTTAACATTTCAACCCATTAAAATTTGACAACTCTTGGCCTTTGATTTCAATTTTATTACTAATAAGTCGTTTTCTTTTCTATTTATCATATTATTCAAATTATTCTTGTATTCTTCGGAAATTAAAGGATAAATTATAATTTCTATACATTATTGTAATATTGTATAACATGTATATTTAACACATAAAATAAATTTCTCTACACATTTTGTTTGAATATAGAGTATTATGTTTTAATTAAACTTTAAATAATTAATTTATTGTATTATTTTCATGTTCATAGTACTATAAAACTTGATAAATATTTGAATAATCCTAGAGTATAATTGTGTTGAATTGATTAATGCATAATTATCTCATATGTTAAAGATGTAAAAAACAGATTTATTATATAATAATATATGGAAAAAATAAATTATTTTCTAATTTCAAAAGAGTATCAGAACAATTTCCAAAAAGTAGTACTAAAATAAAAATGTACATGCTGATAGTCATTGTGTAGCATTGCTTGGATTAAAGTTACAAAAGTATCGTATCAAAAGGATAAAAATTTAGTTAACTTTGGTATCCTCTAACTCGACAAGTTAATGACTAATCTGCTTCGGTACTGGCCAATAGGTCATTGCATGCACAAGACGGGATTCGAACCCCCGACACTTGCTTAAGCGGACTAGTGAATTAATCATTAGACCAACCCACCGCTTAAGCAAGTGTCGGGGGTTTGAATCCCGCCTTGTGCATAACCAAAAAAAGGATAAAAATTTTAATGTTTAATTTATTTACTATATTAAAAACTTAAACGTTTGTCTTCTTTAAGAATTAAATGTTCTTAGCAAGAAAAAGTGAAAAACACGTCTCTTTCTAAAAGCAAAAGGAGAGAGAGAGAGAGCGAGCCTATTTTCTTCTAAAAAAGTTGTAAATATTATTTTGATTACTAAAATTATGTGTGGTTTAATTTTGAAGAGAATTACTTTTGAAAGGATTAAGTTGATTAGTTGAAGGGATTACTTTTAAAATAAAAAAGTATTGTAATATAATTTTTAATCGAGTTATTTTTGTAACTAACGTTAACTAAATTTTTTTATGGGTCTACTTTTACCGTTTTAACTAATTTTATTGCACCAATAAATTATTAGACTAATTTAATTAAATTTAATTATTAAAATTACTTGGTTAATATAACATTACTGTTTGGTATAGATTGTTGCATTTTAATTTTGGAAAGATGAAAAAAAAACACACTTGTCATTTTAATAATGATCAATTTTAAAGTTTCAGTATATGTATTTCGTTTAATATTTACAAACTATTTTAAGAGTTTTAACTAGAGAATATATATATTATATAATATATATTCATTGCTCAATAAAATAAAATTAAAAAAAAGAGAAGAGAGCCTATATAGTATACTTTAACATCGTTGACTTTTCGTGACCTCCATACAGTTAAAATTCGGTTTACTATCCGTGCATATGTTAGATTGAAACTTTTGGAGATTCTGTGCTTTTGTTATTAGCTTTGGAACTAGGATCCCAATCTCAGAACATATACTCACACACATCAAATCAAAATAATAGACACTGATGTAGCCGTGTTTGAAGGATAAGCAGTTCCAAACATGAATTTCCATTCGGATAATACTCACGTGATGATATTTTTACACTTTTTATTTTTATTATTGAGATTGTGGTAATGTTTTTAAATCATGTGGAGAAGTAATGTATTTTTTTTTGTATGAATAATCACATAATTGAGGTACAGTTTTGTGTATTTTAAATTTTGTTTTGTTATACCACAAATCTGACCGGTTTATCATTTCTTTTTTTACAAAACTAATCTATTGATTTATTTATCCTTTAAAAAAATTTTCAACTCACAAATCAGAGGCTCAGATTTTTTTTGTTACCTCAAATTTGACCCTAAGTTTTGTTTCCAAAAACAAAACTGAGCCTCCAATTTGTAAGTTTTAATTTAAAAAAAAATTATCTCTATATCTATAAAACACATACAATTTTTCTATAATTGAGCATAACACATTTTAAATTTTCATAACTAAGAATTAGCCACATTTTTATATAGAAATGACATTATAAATTATTAAATAATTAATTAAATATATTAACTTATTTAATAATTTTTAATATTATCTTTATATGAAAATATCATTACAAAAGTATTTACCTTTTTACATACATATATAGTCAATATTTTAAACATTTTTATTTTTTTTTCATAAAATATTTAGTATTTTTTGGGGTCTTAACATGGAGTACTCACCCTATATATAGTCAATATTTTAAACACTTGCTGTTAGAGAATGATTTTGTATTTTGAGATTTCTCTTTCTAGAATTAGATAGCAATTTGAATGATGATGAAAAATAAATTATTTTATTCGGCATAGTTTATATCTATTTTTTTTAAACTCTAAGTCCCGTATTAATACAAAAAAAAATTTAATAGTTTAACTAATTTTATATTAATTATTTATTTTTGCTTACATCATTGACACTTATTATTATTATTATCAATAAATTTAACCCTTTTTGGGTTAAAATATATGACAAGTATATTATTTTAAATTTTTTAACACAATTTTATTTTCTTTCATCAAGTGTGTATTATTATACAAAAAGCACTAATTATTACCAATAACAAAATATTTTAATATTTTTTAAAAGATTAACATAATACTTATTTAATAAACTAACTTTAAACATTAAACAAACCTACTAATTCTACTAATGGTCCTAGCCAACCTGTGCTTACCCTGTAGGGATTCAGACTCTATTCTCCTACGCATAGAGATGGCAAAACGGGTCGAATCTGTCGGACCGATCTGCTAAACCCACTAAAAAAGACGGGTCGGACTAGGATTTGGAGCCCGCCAAACCCGCATTGCCAAATTGGCGAATTTTGGCGGGGCAGTTATTAACTTTATTTATTTTATTTTACAATTTTGTATATATGCTCAAATTATGTGACTTGTTTTTTAAAATAAAGATGATTCTATTGACAAATATGATTTTGAACAATTTTATTGAAGTTAAAAATAAAAAAAATAATAAAAAAATTGTATTATAATTTGACTATTTTTTATTTGTATTTGATTTTTTAATTATTATTTTTTGGTTAATTTTAATGAATTTTTTTTTTTAAAAAAGAGTTAAGCGGACTAGCCCGCCAACCCGCCAATCCGCCATAAAGTAGGGCGGACTAGCATTTTAAACCTATTTTAGTTGGCGGGGCGGAGCGGGCCGGCTCGCTTTGCCACCTCTACCTACACACATGCTTTTCAAAATGCGAGTCATACTAAGATTCCACATGTATCGCAATGTATATTGTTAGACGACACATGTCCTCTACACCTGTAGATAGAATTTAGAATCTACAGCAAAACCCATATATATAAATAGATTTTGAAAAAGAGAGTGTGTGTGTATATTGTTAAAGACTTGAAGGTTCATTGATTTAAATAAGTTTTCCATGTTGGTTCTTCTTTATTTGTTTTGACTTCAGATTTGTTTAGTCTTATGTTAGGTTCTTTTGCTTCCTTTCTGGTGTCATAAATTGCACTTAAAATTCATTGATAAAGTTTATTGTGCACAATGTTATGTAGATGCTCAACTTGGATAATGAGGCAAATGCTAAAATCATAAGAAAAACATTGACAGAAACATCACCAAATACATGGTTACAAACTTGAGAAACAATTTCAGAAGTCCAAGTTCACCAGATCCTACAACTTAACACAAGTTTCAAATCATAATGTAATTAAACTATGGAGGCCTGTTGCTGGGTATGCCAAGCTACAACATCTTTATAGGCCATGTTTCCCCCAAAAATATCCAATGCACTTCCCACGGTAACATCCACGCGCTCCATCCCCGCCCTTTTTATCCTCTCTAAATCGTCCATTACAGTCACGCCGCCAGCATATGTAACAGGAATCTGGCATAATCAAAATGCATCAGTACTATGGACACTTCAATGAATTTTCAGGCACACAAGTATGCGCGCACGCACACAAATCCTTATTATTACGAATCCAGGCAATTCAAAAACCTTGATGCAAGCTAAAACTTCAATAGGCAAAAATAAAATCAAGGTAGCTTAAGAATGTTACGAACCGGTGAATGCTTGCCAAGCAAAGCTACTAGTTCTTCATCAATTCCCAGCCTGCAATGAGAAGCTTATATTATCAGCTGTATTTTGATGCATGACATGGAGTTCTGTTTATCTCATTTGCATATAAATAAATAAATTATGTTGGCCCTTTAAGTTGGATTTTACAATATTTTATTGGACAACTGTGACTTACTTTTTCCCTTCAACATCAACACCATGAACTAGAAATTCATCAGCAAAGTTGGCTAGAAATTGCATTACTTCAGCATCAAGATACACATCACTGAACTTCTGCCATCTATCAGTGACAATTGCATATTTACGTTCCTGAACAGAGAAACCTTATAAGCAAATTAAATGCATGAAGTTGGGATTTCTCAAAAACATACAAGTGATAATAAGTGCAGCACCTTAACTTGAAAATAAATTATTAACATATGAAAATATTTCCTGATTACTTTCCCTCCCTCAGATTACATGGGATTTTCTCTTGAATATTTGCAACTTGAAGCCACCTACTTGAAAAACTTAAGGTATAACTCTTCTAGAACAATTTTTCTTGAAATAGAAAGATAACCATCTGTACCTTCTTTCTGCAACTGAGATCCAACACAAGTCGCTCTTTTCCAACAATTCTAACAAGATCTTTTAGTCTTTCAAGATCCATTTGACCATTCTTGAACACATACTGTAAAGAGAGAAATCAATTAAACACAATATGGCTAAATCATTTCCATTAAAAATGACACATAAGTGATATTCTTGAATAACAGAATTGGTCGAGTGAGTTAATACAACATGCTTTCTCAATGGATGAAAGTTAATGGCAGTTAAAAGGGGAAAAACCCAAAGTGGAAAAGAGGAATAACTTACGGATGTAACAATGACATGGCTTGCTCCTTCCTCAATGTAACTCAAACAATTGTCCGAATTTATTCCCCCTCCTACTTGCAAACCGCCTAAATTTTACCAGTCCTCCACAGTAAGTTCAGCAGAGAAAAATTCTGTAAGTTTTAAACATATATATGATCAACCATATAGGACAAAAAAGAATGCTAACATTTAACCAAATGACATTGCTAAGATGGATATTTCGACGTGACATGTTTAATGTTTATGAATACAGGCATTAGCCCGCCATTCAAGGTCTCACGTCAAGCGAACATCAATGCAGCAAAAAATCATGTAATATCGACCATTCTCAGTTCTCACTAACAATTAAGAACACAACATTTTAGTAAATATGTTCTTTTAGAAAACTGTTTAAATGCCACTAACCAGTAGTAGCATTTAGAGAACCATAGCAAATGAAAAAGCATAACAATACCTGGATAAGCATGCAATGCTTCAAGTGCAGCAGCTTTGCTCAAAGGATCTGAGCCGAGCATGATTGCATGGCCGCCGGTAAGCCCATCTTGTTTGTAAAGAATAGCATACTCAGCTGCTGACTTATCAGATTCAAAATTTGTCACCGGATTCGACCCATCTCCCTTCAAATCCTGAAGGGTTGAACCAACAATTTGTTTCACTTTCCCCTGCCATAAGCGTAAAATATCACATGAATTGAACCCCCAGCATTAGATAGCACCCCTAGAATGCATAATCACATTTGGGGAAACAAATTAAACAAAAAGAAGCTACTGAACACTATGATTGCTACAAATTGTCAATCATTATAACCAAAAGCCATGGCAACCTTCATTCAAATTTGAATAGAGTGATAAAAAGATACTATTTTTAACAAACCAGCTCATATATATTTTTAATTTAAAAGAAAAACCAGCTCATTGATCATTGCACAAGTTACCAAACACTATTAAGGCTACAAATTTTCAATCAATATAACACACACACACACACACACACACACACACACACACACAAAACTTCACTGAAAACTTCAATGAGGAAAAATAATAATTTTTTAAAAAAAGACATAATTTTTAAGAAAATAAAAAAGGAAAAACTTGAGAAAGTAAAAGGGGTGGCGTACCTTGTGTATATCGATACAGGGTCGGAATCGAACGACACATTGAATAGAATTTGAAAACTTTGCAGTAGCGGAATGTGAAGGGTGAAGAAAACGGAGGTGATTGGGGGAGCTGAAAAAGGAGAGTGATGAGTTTCTGTTTATGGAAGGTGGGTGGAACGAACAAGTTCGAGTTGCAGGGAGAATGCGCATTCTCGATGATGATTACGGCGGCGATGGCGAGGGTTGGGCGACACAACAGTGAGAGGTGAGGCTGAGACGGCGATGTTCTAAGAAGAAGGGAAGGAAAATGGCTAAAATGGTGGTTTAGGATAAATTTGGAATTTTGAGAACATGTTAAGGGTAAAATTGTCCAAAAATTTAAACTTTATTATATGGGTTGCTCCCCTTTTACTTATAAGTTATAAAGAAAGAAGGAAAACAAAGCATTTAAATTATCACCGCTCGAGAAAAAAGGGCAGCTTTTTCCTTCCCAACTTAAACTCACACACAACACAAGGACTCTGAAACATGGAATAAGCTCAGATAGGGGTGAGGTTTTTATTTTTTTTAGTTATTATATATTAATTTTTCATACTTGGTTGTTGCATTGATTTATACCATGGAATTGGCTTAATTTGGTTCTGGTTGGCTCTCTTTTGATGCTATTGTTGTGACTAAAGGATCATTGAAGTATTGGTTTTGTTGAACTTAATTAGATTCAGGATGGGAGTTCTGTTCTTCTTCCTCCTCTCTTTATTTCTTCTCAATCACTGTGTTTTTGAGTTCCTTCAATGTAATGCTGATTGTATTTGTATGAATTAGTGATATTAATAGGTCATGTGATTAGATAATAGGTTCTATGAATATGCAATTGATTGAATTTTTTTTATTTAATTGAATGTATTAGTTTAGGGTTTTAAATTTAATGTGACTTTCTGATGTTAGGATTTTGAAAAATCTCAGCAACAATTAGACTTTTTCTAATTAACTTTTCATTACATTATTATAAAAAATATCAATGGCAAATGGCTATGTTAATTAATTTGGTTCAACTGTTTATACTTTTTTTTTTTAAGTTGACTGCTTATTGAGTTGTTACAATTGCCCCCTTTTTTCCCCCTTTCAATGGCAATGGCTCTGTTACAATCTATTTATTTATCTGTTTATTGTGTTCTGTAATCCATTTTATTTTTGTTAATTAATATAATTTGCTCTTTGCTGCTTATTATTGAATCCAGAAGAAACTAGAAAGTTTACTTCTATGAAACCAGGAAATTTAATTTTGTGCCAATCATGTACAATCCCTCAATGGCTTAATCTACCCTCTGAATTGTGAGTTGAGCTGGGTTGTGTTTTCCTAGTTTGTTGCTAAAATAAGCCACTCAGCTACCCTGTATTATTGAAAGCAAGTCCAGACAATGGTGGATCGACTAGTGTCTTGGATTGTTCTACCTTGACATATCTAAGTTTCACGTTAACATTGCGCATCATGTTTGTTTTATTAGGTACAACACAAAAGAGAGTCGTTGAGAGGAAAGTGTATGTAGGAGCTTGATCATCAATGACAAAGAAAGCTTTGTGCATTCTTGCCCACAGATCTTTCTCCACTGCATTTACTCCTGAAGTTCCCAGTCTTTACTCCTTTCTCCAACCTTCAGTCTTTTCCATCAAAAACAACCACCAAACCACTTCCCTACAAGAACAGTCCATTAACCTGCCAACTTCCCCACCACCGTCCCTAAGCCCAAACGAGGTTGCTACCCTCCAAACCACCCTACACAAGTCCATCATCACCAGTAACACTGATGAGGCTTGGAAGACCTTCAAATCACTCACCAACCATCATGCCTTCCCTAGCAAGCCCCTCACCAATTGCCTTATAACTCACCTGTCCTCCCATGGGGATAGCCTTAACCTCAAGAGGGCCTACGCCTCTGTTGTCTATGTCATGGAGAGGAACCCCATGGTGTTGGAGTCTCAAACTATCCATTCCATGCTTTGTTCCATGAAGGGTGCCAAAACTGTTGTGCCTGCTTTTGCCCTTGTGAAGTGCATGTTCAAGAATAGGTTCTTTGTCCCTTTCAATGTGTGGGGGAGTGTCCTTGTTGAGATCAGCAGGGAAAACAATAGCCTTGTTGCTTTCTTGAGAGTCTTTGAGGAGAACTGTAGGATTGTCTTGGATGAGAAGTTGGAGTTCATGAAGCCTGATGTCACTGCTTGCAATGCAGCACTGGAAGCTTGCTGCTGTGAGCTTGAGTCAGTGAGTGATGCTGAACGAGTTGTCGGGACGATGTCAGATTTGGGTGTTATACCTGACGAATTCAGTTTTGGATTTCTTGGTTATTTGTATGCATTGAAGGGATCACATGAAAAGATAGATGAGTTGGAGGTTTTGATGAGAAGGTTTGGTTTCTTGCCCAAGAAGGGGTTCTATTCTAATTTGATTAGTGGATATGTTAAGTCGGGCAATTTAGCTTCTGTTGAGTCATCTATTCTCTGTAGTTTGAATGATAAAGATGGTAAAGAATGGAATTTTGGTGAGGAAACATTCATTGCAGTGGTTAAGGGGTATCTTCAGAAGGGAGATATTAAAGGATTAGCTAATTTAATTATTGAAGCTCAGAAGCTCGAGCCTTCAAATGTTGTAGTTGATAATTCTGTAGGTTATGGTATTATTAGTGCATGTGTTAGTATTGGACTATCTGATAAAGCACACAGCATTCTTGATGAAATGAATGCTCTGGGTGGCTCTGTTGGTCTGGGGGTTTATGTACCAATCTTGAAGGCTTACTGCAAAGAAAGTCGAACTGCCGAGGCTACTCAAATGGTGATGGACATTAGTGGTTCAGGTCTTAGGTTGGATGTTGAAACCTATGATGCTCTCATAGAAGCATCCATATCCATCCAAGATTTTCAGTCAGCCTTTTCGCTGTTTAGAGACATGAGAGAGGCAAGGGTTCCTGACTTGAAAGGGAGTTACTTAACTATCATGACGTGTTTGATGGAGCATCATCGTCCTGAGTTGATGGCAGCTTTCTTAGATGAGGTGGTTGTGGATCCTCGGATTCAAGTAGGTACGCATGACTGGAACTCCATTATTCATGCTTTCTGCAAAGCTGGGAGACTAGAAGATGCAAGAAGAACTTTTAGAAGAATGATATTCTTGCAGTTTCAGCCAAACGATCAGACATACTTGTCACTGATTAATGGGTATGTCTTGGCAGAGAAATATTTCAATGTGCTGATGTTGTGGAATGAGGTTAAGCGAAAGCTATCAGGAGACGCACAAAAGGGGATCAAATTTAACCACAGCCTTGTTGATGCATTCTTGTATGCTATGGTCAAAGGAGGTTTCTTCGATGCAGTTATGCAGGTGGTCGAGAAGTCCAATGAGATGAAGATATTTGTTGATAAATGGAGATACAAGCAAGCATTCCTGGAGACTCACAAAAAGCTCAAAGTTGCAAAGCTAAGAAAGAGAAATTCCAGAAAAATGGAAGCAGTCATTGCTTTCAAGAATTGGGCTGGCTTAAATTCATGAATTCAAATGTTGGCAGCTACTTTCTCAGGCATTTACCTTCTCATCTGGAAGAACCAAACTCAAAAGATTGTCAAGGTTGAGCTTTCAAAGGTATGAGTCTTGATTTCACAAGTTATACTAAACAAACTGATTAACTTTCATTAATAAGTTTATCTCATTATATTTTGGGTTAAATGCAAGTGTGTTTTGGCTGCTATTATCAAACTTAATCTGGAAATTTGTTCTCATAGCTATTTGCATAAATTCTCTGAATCAATGGGCTGCTTATGTGTATGTGGTTTAATTATTCCTTAAGAATAATATTCTTGTTATGAAGGATGAAGTGCCTTATTCTTAAGGCACATTATATACTGCCATGCGTAGTGCGGTAGTGGATTGACTAGAGATCAATGATCTCTTAATCTTGTGTTGATGTGGAAATCTTTTATATTCTGTTGCAGGCAAGATGATGAGTTTCTGCAATGCTGATGTTATAATGGATAATGGCAATATAAAGTGAGTAAAGCTGGAACCGGTTGTTAAATAGCTGTTAAATTCGGCATATTTTTAACAAATACACAATTTATCATCATATTTATTGGTAGTATACTCAGACAATCCAGTGACTTAATTGTTAGTTTTAACTTCAAAATTAGGAGGATACATCATCATTCATTCCTTTTGATCTACGGTTTTGAAGCTGAAAACCTATAACTCTTTTAGTTGAGATGAAACCTACCCAAAAATATGTATGGACATTTTATGATGGGGCTCCCCCTCCTCTTCTCATTTATTCTTTCATGTATCTGAGTATATTATGTAGAGAGCTAATGATAGCTTTAATTGAAGCATATGCGAGCAGAGATTGGCAGCGCACAGACGAGGCAGATAGAGGAGCCGGTTAGAAGGGGGGAGACGAGGTGGTGACCATGCGGTGGCGACGAGTAAGGGACAGAGGAGAGAGACGCTGAGGTTCAGAGTCGTTGTGTTTTGTGTGTGTCTCTGAGTTTGAGAGTGCTGAGGAATTTAGATTTATCTATCTTGTGCTCTCCCATGTTAAGTTTACAAATTGAAGCAAACAAATGACTTCATATCTTACATGCTTTCATAGTAATCACATTTGATTGAAACAAGTTTATTTTGGTTAGAGTGTATTCTAATAATATTTACAGTCATTTGTTCTGTTTTTAATGTTTTAAAAGCTTTAATTTGTAAAAAATAAGATGAATAGTTACATATATTTGTCAATAATGTGTTATTCCTCTTTGGAAATATACAAGTAATTTTTTGCTACCTCATATTACAATGATATTACGAGTATCTGAAAATAGTGTATTAGTGAGAAAAAGGTATTGAATCAAAGAGAGATTAGAGACTATTAATTGCAGAAAATTAAATTATTCATTCTCAACATGATTCTCTTGCAATTCTTAACAATTCAACTGTTATTATTTGTACTAATATCTACCTTGACTCTACTAATTGGGCTAAGTTTATTACACATTAAGATACCTTCTTGTGCATAAAAGGATACTTCATGTCTCCATAATTTGAACAAATATTTTCTATTTTTAGTTTTAGGAAAAGTATAAGGAACCAAAAGCTTATCAGCCAAAAATTAAACAAAACTATATTAATTTATATCAATAATTAATTAATTTTAAATTTTTTAAATTCAAAATTTAAAAAATTTTAAATTGATTAAGTAAACCTAATTAAAACCTATAAAAACCTTCCTCTTTTTTCTCACATTAATCTATCCACTTTTAACAATCACAAATTCGAAAAATATATAAAAGAACATCCATTTAATATGAAAAAGAAACATTCTAATACTTAGTAGAAGAAACATCCATATATATTAACTCGTAAAAATTTTGAATTCATCCAAAGGTATTTGGCTGGGTTTTGGCTGATATGCTTTTGGTTCCCTAGCTTTACTCTTCTTAATATATAAGAGTAGATACATAAGCATGCACCACATTACTTTTGAAACATTTCTTTTTTCTTACTAACGTCATGTCAGCAAAAAAATAAAATATAAGCATGCACCACATTGCTTATTTGACACAACTTTAGAATCAACCACTCAATTCTTACCAAATTAACTATTATTTCCAAATCAGCAAAAAATAAAATATACAAATAAAAAACTAAAAAATAGAATCCAATAAATTTGTAACTTCCAAATATATTGAATTCATATTCTTATATTTATTATATTTTACCGTTATAAACAGTAGAATAAATTTATAACTGCAACAATTAATTTATAAATTAAAAGTTTAAAAAATAAAAATTATATTTTATTATTATAATTATGTTTATTATAATCATTTTGATTTTTGTCAATGAGTTATACCTCAAATGGCATAGTCTCCCATATTAATCGCGAGTTCGAGTCTCTGTATCTTTGGTAAAAAAAATAATCATTTTAATTTTTAGAAGTAATACTAGGTACAAAGAACTGTTACTGTAGTTTTTACTTATTATTAAAAACAAATTATATTTTATTTTACCAATATAAATTTTGAAAAGAATATTTGAAAACTAAATATAAAACAAATTTATCAAAAGAGTATCAAAATGAAACAAAAAATATATGATATTAAACATACATTTTCATATTAGATACAAATAAAAAACTAAAAAATAGAATCCAATAAATTTGTAACCTCCAAATACATTGAATTCATATTCCTATATCTATTATATCTTACCGTTATAAACAATATTTATTATATCTTACCGTTATAAACAATATAATAAATTTATAACCGCAACAATTAATTTATTAATTTTTATAAATAACTCACTAAATGTAATTAACATCTATATTATAAATGTCATAATGATATTATTAATCATAATAAATTTTACGTTATAAGTATTTAAATTCCATACCATTTAAACTACATATATAAGTCTCTTGTCACTATTCCTTCACATAACATCAAATTTAGCACAAAAAAATTATTTTCGAACTGCAATGAGAATCTGACGATGAGGTATCATAAATTGAATATTGGAATAGGAAAAGATCTTCACAATTTTAGCAACTATAAACGAAATTGATGACAAATTAGGATGAAACTATGTTAAATGTAAAAAGTATCAGAAGAAAGCATATAAAAAAAAGAAACAACTACATTTGTGGCACATGTAATCAAACATCACAATATCCAACAATAAGGTAACTCTATATACTTTTCATAATCTCATCTATCAAATTATTAGTTGCTAGCCCAATACTTATTTTAGATTCAGAATTCAATTAAAGGTTTTAGATCAAAGTGTTACAACAACTTTTGTACTATTTGATGGCGACGCAAAAAATTTATTGCACACAACTGCTTCAAATCTAATGACATTTCAGAAAAATAATGACATTGAAGCACCACCTCATCAAGAGATTAAGGAGAAAGAAAACCATACAAATTCAAGACACATCTTCCAAAGAAGAACATATATACAAAGATGGAACCAAATAACACAAAAGAAAGTGCATCAAACTCAACAATTTATAAAGAACATGTGAGGCAAGAATCTAACAGCCAACAAAAAAAAGGAGGACGAGCGCAACATAAGATGACTAAGTCCATCAACTAAAACAAATGCAAAAATCAAACCACCAAATAAAAATGTCACTTTGTACAACTCCAACATCCAAATCTTTTGTACTATAAATTATTTAAAATAAAACACTTTTTAAATTTAGCTTCAATTTACAAATATTTAATTTATTTCTACAAAACATAACAATTTTTAATATTTATTATATACTATCATTAATTTACCGTCTCGCGCATCGCACGGGTCTCATTCTAGTCGGTGATCTCCAAGATACGAAGTCTAATCTAAGTTCTCAGAAGTCAGAACACAATTTCACTCAAACACCACCACCAACAAGATCAACAGAATGCACTCTTTCTCTCAGAAAATGCAGCTACAAGTTCAATACATTCACTATATATATGTTTAGCTTTCAAGCTTCCCTTTCCTTTTCTGAAACTGATAACATTTCCAAAAGGTAAAATTGCAAAGAGGAAGTTAATGCAGTTAGATAGAAAAATAAAGTGATCACAAGCATAATCTAATTGCCATAATACTACAACTTAGAAAGAAAAGATTTTCAATATAGACATTTCAGAACAGAAATGCAATGCTCTCAGGACAACTGCTGCTTAATCCTCAAGGTATCTTTTGAAATCCAAAAAAAACAAATATTATAACATTTCTGATGGTTTGGCTAGCCTTGAGTCATGTTATTTTCGTCTGGGGTCTTTGGTATGAGACAAATCTGGACATAGAAACATGATCATGACATTTTGGTCTTTCATTTTGCAAATGTCAATTGTATAATATTTTTTTGCTGTTTCTGCACATATATGCATCATAGTAATAAGAATTTATTAGTGTGAACTGTGAGGTTAGGTCAGCATAAAAAAACAATGAGAGCGTATGTATATATTTGTTATTAGTATGAATGATATATCATTTTTAGTAAACCAACTAATAATAAAGACCATGAATTTTGGTGGATCATTATACAACATAATAACCAATTAACCAACAGCATTAATATTATTCAGTACATAGGTTGATTTGGCAACAACCTCATCATACTCTTGTACTCAATCTCTTCTACACTGACCAAAATGGTTACCTAAATGCATCAACGAGATGAAATTAGTGAAGCAAGAGTGTTCAAATTTCACCAGAAAAGCAGCTGCTGTTCATGATTTCTGGCAGTTATATATATTAGAGAGCTAAGTTTGCAAATCAATCCTCCAAATTGAAGAACTATGAGTGAAGAATCTCCGGTTAAAGGTTCAGCTCAATAAGATTTGACCATCCGATCTTTCATTTGATGAAAACAAGTTACTGCCCCTGCAAAATTAGCATCTCCTCTCAACTTTTCTTCTCTTTGCTCAATTGGTTGTGTCCACTCAAGTTAATCCAAATCTGATTAGGTTCATACACTAACGGGAATGTAGAGACACTTCAGAAAATTTTGGCTTGGGCCTCACACAGAGGAAAATGACCAGAACCTACATGATAAATACACAATCATATGAGCAATTCAGTAAATGGAGAAAGAGCACTTCTTCAACATTATTGGCTTCCTTTTTAGATTCAAAAACAGAATTGAAACTTGAAAGGCACAAATTCAGCTTGAGAAAAATTTGACATCAATATAACAATACTGCAATGGAAGTTGAGGCTGACATAATATGATATGACGCAAATATTGTACAAAAAATAACTAGTAAGAGAACGATAATATGCCAATGAATCCAAATTAGGCTTGCAAAGAATATCTTATTATATCAGTCAAACTATTACATAGTAAGCACATGGCAGCATACAATTTCATATTAGAAAGAGTTAGTATAGGATCTACAATTCATTTAATATGATATTTTGTAAATAATTGCTTGTTTTAATCAACAAAAAATATTTCTAAGCTTTTTGTTTGGCATGAACCATAGATCACAGCAAGTCAACAAAAATATGATCACAAAATTGTAAAGTTTAAATGATCAATTTATTAAAAGTATACCATTCTCTTAATGAAATCTTTATTTCTGTGTCATATAATTCCAAGGGTATATCAAAGCTGTTATACCTAGCTTTGAATAGAAGTTAATTAATTAATTGTTTCATGCCTGGTAAGATGTAGATTATCATAGCTTTAACATATTCAGCTAGGTTCAATAGTGATATCAATCATCATGATGCCTTCAAATTGTAAATTTAACCCAAAAAAAGAGGCTACAATTCAAGTTTGATATAACCCTTGCATTAGATATTGAAACTCATTTGTTTAGCATGTTGGTTCAAAGTTCAAACATGATTGCTATTGGATATAGAATATAGAAATTCTCAAATGTTGGATATAGAATATTGCTATTGCACTTTTCCTTCATTACAATGTACCTGCAGAAGATGGATGAAACAGTAAATTTCATTTATCGACGTATGTAAAGAAATTATCAAATGTTGGATATAGAATATATAGATACACATATATATTCCCTATCTTCCAATTTATAGGAATGACCTTTTTTGAGAATAACAGAGTTTATTTCTTTTGAGTACAGCTACAGACTGAGAGGTTTCCCAATGATTTAAAATAAAAGAACACAAATTTTGTTGTTGGCAAATCAGATTATCAGTCCAACTAGTTAGTAATGTCTAAAGAAAGAGAGAAGTCTTTTCTTTTGAGGAAAAGGAAATTTATGCATGTGTAATTTAATTGTGGTGGTATGAGAACAGTGAAGTTAGATAATTACCTGCTCAGAAATCTCCAATGGTTGTGATTGTTGTGATTGACTTCAATGGTGGGGATGTGGGAAATTTTGGGCCAGATTAGTTGATGCTTGTTCTTGCAGTGTTCTCCCAGCAAACGACAGTATTGAATTTTGAGTAGCAAGAGAGAGGGAGGCAGCTTTTCTCCTTCCATATTCTCCAGCTTTGAACAGTCATAAATGTGCAATTGTTGAAGGGAGGTGAGGCGGAGAAGCTCGTTGCACTCCAATGTCTCCAGATTATCGAACCAGTATATCACAAGAGTGGTAAGGGAGGGAAGGTGAGGCAGCGAACCCACCTCTGGGTATGACTTTATGTTGTCGCAGTCATAACCATAAAATTTGAGATAGGTGAGGGCGGGCAAGTTGGACATCCATGATAGATCCCTCATTTGTTGCTCACAAATTCCCACATCAAGTGATTTCAAGTTAGGCGGTAAACCACCCTCTGCCAACCTGCAAATGTTTGGGCAACCATATATCTCAAGAGACTGTAAAGTTGGGAGTAGACTCTTCATGTCACGTGGTAATGCCTCCAACTTTGAGCAGTATTTGACCTTGAGATGAGTCAAGTTCGGTGCAGCCAGCCCTTCTCCTGCAAATGACACTAATTTGGAGCACCCACCGATTATGAGACGTTGAAGAGCAGCGTGTGGTGCCTCTGACATTGACACTGATTCCAGATTCTTACACCCTGATATCTGGAGATTCTTGAGATTGGGAAACACATCCAACGACAAGGAGGTCAGTGAATCACAGCTGTGTATTAGTAGCTCTACCAAATCATACTTGTGCTGCGGGAATTCCAGTTTGTTGCAATTACTGATTGTGAGCTTTTGCAAAGATTTGGGTAATAAACAATTGTTCGGCCAGGACACAGCAAACGAACACCATAAGATTTGTATTTCTTGGAGGGAGGGTAGATGGTTAATGCTGATCATTTCGTTGAATGCAGACTCCACCACAGATTCACATCCCGTAATTGATAATGTATCCCCATTAAGTGACATACCTGGAAACCCTGCTGCTTGAGATTGGATAACTAGCTTGCGAACTTTCAAAGCATCCGATGAAGAAGAAACGATTCTCATGAATACCTGATGAAGCATATCTCTCTTTAACATTGGACAATCTGTTATTTGAAGACTCTTAAGCTGACAAAAAGCTTTTGAGTCAGGTAAGTGCCACTCCTCCCAACATGGCATGTTACCAAATTCCAAACTCCCCAACAAGGGAAAAGGAGGAGCAATATGCAAAGAAGGGTCACCAATACCCTTGTAAAACTCCATGCCAACACACTTCAGCTGACTAAAACGTTGAATCCGCAGGGCCTTAAGAGATGGCAACAGTCCAAGTGAAGGCAGCATGCAGCAATTGTTGCAAGTTTCCAGAGATACACTTGTCATATTGTTGTATGAACAGTTCCCCAACCAATCTGGAAATATTGTACCCTTATATCCCTTGATTGTCAACACTTTCAAGCTGTTGTGAGGTTGCAAGCTGTCCAGTATATCTCTTTCGGCTTTTGTGTTCGGAACCATATCATCACCTGAAGACCACTCCAAGTGTAATTCGTTGATGAGATTCTTGTTTGTCATCCTTGCATTCTCTGCTTCTTTCACATCAACAATATTCTCCAACTTCTTAAGCTCAAGTGATCCATGAAGATTTGAGAGCCCTCCTAATTCCTTGATTCCATTATCTTCATGCTTTCCCACCAAAAAGGAACTTAAGGTATGCAAGTGTTTCATTTTGCTTATTCCTCCAGGCATTTCTTCCAAAGAAGTTTTCCTAAGATCAAGATGCCGTAAATTCACAAGATTGCGCATGTTAACGGGCAACATGGTCAGCTCAGTACATCTGTACAATATTAATGTTTGCAGATTATACAAGTTGCACAATGATTCTGGCAACGTGTTAATGTCAGTCCAAGAGAGATTCAAATAACGTAGATGAATTGATTCACCTATTGATTCAGGTAATACATCAAGTTTATGAAAGGATAAAACTCTCAAGCATATAAACTTAGATGCTACACTTTCCATGCTGAACAAATCATCGATATACAACGATGTCCTGAAAGATTCCAACTTCACATTGGAGTTAAAAACTTTTGAGATTGGATGATCTAACCTTCCAGGTGGGAAATATGACAAATGGCGAGTGAGAACCATCTTTTCCTCTTGTTCACCAAGTTCTTCTATTCTACAATAGAAATCTCCAGCAAGGAATATTGCCAAGTCATGCAAGAGATCATGCATCACAAAATACTCATCATTGTCTTGAAGCTTTTTAAAGAATAACCTTGAAACTAATTCTTCAAAACACTTGCAACCAACCTCTTCCAAGCTCTCTCCTCTCTTTGGTAATCTTAAAAGATCTTCGGCCATCCATAACAAAATTAGTTCATCTTTCTTAAAGTGATAATCTTTCGGAAATAGTGCACAATAAACAAAACAACGCTTCAAATGTGCAGCAACGTGAAAGTAACTAATTAACAATGCTGGAACAATCTTACTGTCATTTGTAGAAAATCCCCAAATATCACTCCTTAAGATTTTTTCCCATTCCTCAGCATCATGCCTTCTGCACAAGCAACCAAGTGTTTCTGCTGCTAATGGCAAACCGTTGCACTTCTTGGCAATCTTTTTGCCTATTTCTTCTAGTGTTGGGCTCCCATTTGATTCTGGAAAAGAAGCATTGGCTGCAAACACTGACCAACAATAGTCTTCTGATAATGGAATGAGATAGTGAGGGTGACAATTTGTTTGGACCACTGAACCAACATCTTCCTTGCGGGTAGTCAGAAGAATAATACTTCCCTTATCCCCGTATTGAAAAGGGGCTAGAAAATCCTTCCATTGATGATGATCATTACTCCAAACATCATCTAAAACAATAAAGAACTTAGTTTTGGACAATCCTTTCTTCAAAGCATCTTGAATTGAATTGAAGCTATCAAGATCCTGAGTATTTGTAGAGATCTCCTTTACTATATTCTTTGTAGTCTCAACAATATTGACGTTTTCTGAAACACAAACCCATGCTTTCCGATCAAATCCCTCCATCAACTCTGTGTTATTGTACATCCATTGAGCCAAAGTAGTTTTACCAACCCCACCCATGCCAACAATAGAGATCACAGACAGGTGATGCTCATTGTTGTCATTCAGAATCTTGATTAAGGCCTTCTTGTCATCCTCCCTGCCATACACATTCCCTCTTACAAGAGAAGTGGATGGAGTTTTCCAGGAGAAGCTAGCAGTGGAAATCTTTTCCAGGCCAAGCTTTCCTTTGCGTTTCTCAAGATCTTCTATTCTTCTAACCACCCTTTCTATCTCATTCACCATCTGCCTATCTTCAGAATTGAAGAAGGTAGGCAAGAAATTGCGTACCCCCTTTTGAGTTGCAGCTATGGTGCAGCCACGGTCCAGCAAGTCATCAGCAGTGTAAAGAGCATCTCGGAGAGAGTTGAGCCACTCCTTCACATCATGGTTATCCAGTTGCTTGAGCTCTGCATCATCAACAAGAGCTCCAGCATCTGTGAGAGCATTCCTCAGCCTCTCAACCAAGTCAGAGCTAAGCTTCTTACCCACAACCAAGTTGACAGCATCAGTAGAAATGAGCCTGTCCATGACAACATTAATGAAGCCACACAGAAAAGCTCCTCCAACAAGAACTCCAGTCATGATCTCAAACAAGATCAAAGTAATCAAATTTTCAGAATAGAAGGAAAGAACTATGCTTAAAAGTTTTCAGAATAGAAGGGAAGAACAATGCTTTGCAATTGCAAGTTAGCAACAAGACGTGGTATCAATCTCCGAGATAACTTAAAGTAATTCAAAACAGTGGAGTACATAGCTATCTTTACTAACTTCTCATTTTTATAACACTAATACTTTAAATTTTATTGTCATTTTGGAAGGTGCACCATAATTGCATAAAACCTTTAATGTTTAGTCATATTCTTACTTTTTGAAAGATGCAATGAGATTGCAGGATGTGTAAAGTTCAAACTTTTTGTGGAAATTTTGTATTACAGAAAACATCATCATGATTCATGAGCTGTTTGTGGAAATTTAGGACCAATGCATCTACCATTTTTTTTAAATCTACCATACACTCATAATTTGTCAATCAAGTTTCATATGGTCATCGGCAAAAGGTATTAATAAACGACATTTTGCCACAGTATCCGATATAACCTACTATCTAGAATTTATCAGAAAGAATCTGAATAATTTGCTTCATATAATTGTGACTGACTTCCGCAATATGAATTTCATTATTAGTATTTTTTTTTTATCCAATCCAACTTGAGATAGTTAATCACCACCAGATTGTTTTA
Organism: Arachis duranensis; assembly: GCF_000817695.3. Lineage (NCBI taxonomy): Eukaryota > Viridiplantae > Streptophyta > Magnoliopsida > Fabales > Fabaceae > Arachis > Arachis duranensis. The sequence continues at coordinate 3,062,320 of NC_029773.3, read as the reverse complement.
TAAAAGCTACTCAAGTTATTAATACCAAAAAACCCTCTCTTTTTATCTTTACAAATTTTGATATCCATGCATGTCATCTAACAATAGCTCCCACTTCTTCCTCTTACCGTTCATAATTTTCTACCAATTAATGCACATGTACTTCTGAAAGATGATGTTTCATTTTCAGATTAGATTTTGTTCTAGATAGATAGCTTTTCTACATTCTACAAATACTTTTTTTTTTGTGAACTATCAAAAATATTTTCTGATGCATTAATTACCATTTCAATATTAAGAAAACGATTTTTCAATATCAATTTTTTAACCATCCAAACTTCCTCCAAGTTGATCTATTGCATGTTGGAAGTAATTCTAGACTTGCTTTGCTCAAACCATACAACAAAATCAACAGCAGAAGGTAATTTATTACATAGTTGATCTGCTTAAGTCACATTTAAATACATCCATAACATTAAGAGTTTGTTCGATAACTATCTTATCTGACTCTATAGTCTCAATATATCTGCATTTGTCTTAAGACACTTATCAAACACAACCTAAGAGTTTATTCCTTAATGACTCAATATGAGAAACATTTGGACTAATAACAAGGTCTATTCTCAGATTCATCAAGTCCTAAGAAACTTGACAAATGCTTCCATGTAATCATGGTGAAGCTTCAAATCGCCTACAACTTTAGCAATTTCTCTTGTCTTGATTCTAAGCTTCTCTCCTTCCTCCAATACCATAGCTTCTCTGAGGCATTTGGCTATGTCATTACTAAATGAGCCATCTTCATTATTTCTCTTCACTTCAATAGCAAGACCCTTATCAACCAAAGCCTTTGCATTGAGAGGTTGATCAACAACGAATGGCAACACTACAAGAGTGTGGCCAAACATCAAAGTCTCAATTATAGATCCCCAGCCAGAATGAAACAAAGACCCCCCCAATAGATTTATGTGCCAAAATTTCCTTTTGTGGTGCCCATCCAAAACAAACTTTTCCTCTCTTTGATGTTCTTTCACAAAATCCAAGAGGCAGAGAATCATGATCATGAATTGCCCAGCTTGGTTTTCTCAATGTCCACAAAAATGGAAGTTCAGAAAGCTCTAATCCATAAGCTATCTCAAAAACTTGCTCTTTGCTCAACTTACACTCACTACCAAACCCAACAAAGACTACCGACTTCGTTGCTTGCGCATCAAGCCACTCGAAAGTCTTACTCCAAGACTCATCAACAAGTCTTCTCTCTGGCATCTCCGGAGGAAGCAAACCTATAGGAATCACTGGCTTCTCAATAAGTTCTTGATATAGATTCAAATACTCACCTTCCATCTCATAGCAGCTGCGAAATGATAGAGCATTTGCACCGTCTATTACACTGGCAACCCTATCAATGTCTCTTAACCCGGTCACGTTCTCTATGTATGAACTTTGATAGAACGCAATGGCCTCGTTTCGTTGAAAAGCCACTGAAGACGGAAAATTCACCCATTCTCTTGGTGATGTTAGGACTTCTGGTGATGTTGGTGCTCTCATTCGACCGGGTGGTCCAAAGAACACAATAGTGGAAGCAGAGTAAACAGAGTAGTACATGAGTTTCACATGAAGCTCTTGAGCAATCTCTACAGCCCAGTGTGCATGGAAGTCACAAATGATCCAATTCGGTTGCAACTTAGACACAAATTCCTTCACTGGATTTTGCATTTGATCCCATGCTAACTTGAGGTACTGAATTTTGTCAAATGGAATGTCCACAGTAGCCTCACCACCAGACAGATGTGATGAGTCTAATGATGATGGAAATGGAATTTCCACCAAATGTAAAAGATGAGATAAATCTGAAGGTGGTTTTGGAAGCCTTTGAATATTTTTTGGTGTTGAAATGAAGGAGACATGAATGCCTGATTTGGCTATGTCTATGGAGAGTTGGAAAAACGGAATCAAATGGCCAAATGCAGACCATGGAAGCATCACCACATGATGAGTTGCATTCTCAGACATTTTTTCTCCTCTGTTTTTTTTCTTGTGTAAGGATCCTATGAGTTTTGATGGATATATATGAATATACAAAAGAAAAAAGATATATGCTATCATTTCTTTCTGTGTATGACTGTTCAAACTTTATTATTTTAGGAAATTGCTAATCAATTTCAATGTACTATATTGTCTCTTCTAGCTAGTAAAAGGTTTAAAATACTTGCACCTAATTTACTGTCAATAACAACCACTTGTTCTATATTGTCTCTTCTTCACTATTTTTGTATATTGTGAAACACTATTCATTATTGAATTTTAATGTGATCTTCATTTAATGTTTAGTCTTTTTAGTTTTTATCCTTGCACTGTTACAGCATCAGTAACTTTGAGCTTCTAGCTGTCTCACACTGATTTTGGGAACACATCAAATCCCGGGATATATATATTTTTGATGAATGCAACAAAGTTCCATGTGATTGGGGGACAAGTCAAGTCAGAGATATCCAAATTTCATAATGACATCGTTATCTGTCTCCTAGATAACTTAGAAAATTCATAGCAGTGGAGAACTTAATTGACATTTGGTAACACATTTGTGTATGTATATCATGGTAACATCTTATGAGGTTTCAATAACAATAAGGGGATACAGGGGTACAATATTTCCAGATTGGTTGGGGCACTGTTCTTACAACAATATGACAAGTGTATCTCTAAACTCCTGCAACAATTGCTGCATGCTGGCTTCACTTGGACAGTTGCCATCTCTTAAAGACCTGTACATTGAAGCTTTTGATCAGCTGAAGTGTGTTGGCATGGAATTTTACAAGGGTATTGGTGACCCTTCTTTGCATATTGCTCCTCCTTTTCCGTTGTTTGGAGAGTTTGGAATTTGGTAACATGCCATGTTGGGAGGAGTGGCACTTACCTGACTCAAAAGCTTTTCCTCAGCTTAAGAGTCTTCAAATAAGATATTGCCCAATGTTAAAGGGAGATATGCTTCATGAAGTCTTAATGAGAATTGTTTCTTCTTCATCAGATGCTTTGAAAGTTCGCAAGATAGTTATAATCGAAATTGCAGAAGGATGGCAAGCCAGAATTCCAGGTATGTCACTTAATGGGGATACATTATCAATTACGGGAAGTGAATTTGTGATGGAGTCTGCATTTAACGAAATGATCAGCATTAACCATCTACCCTCCCTCCAAGAAGTAGAAATCTTGGGGTGTACGTTTGCTGTGTCCTGGCCGAACAATTGTTTACTACCCAAATCTTTGCAAAAGCTCACAATCAGGCAGTGCAGCAAACTGGAATTCCCACAGCACAAGTATGATTTGGTAGAGCTACTAATATATTACAGCTGTGATTCACCAAGCTCCTTGTCGTTGGATGCCTTTCCCAATCTCAAGAATCTCGAGATAAGATGGTGTTTGAATCTGGAATCAGTGTCAATGTCAGAGGCACCACACGCTGCTCTTCAACGTCTCTCCATCCGTGGATGCTCCAAATTAGTGTCATTTGCAGGAGAAGGACTGGCTGCACCCAACTTGACTCATCTTGAAGTCACATATTGTGACAAGTTGGAGGCATTACCACGTGACATGAAGAGTCTACTCCCAAGTTTACAGTCTCTCAAGATATATGGTTGCCCAAACATTTGCAGGTTGCCAGAGGGTGGTTTGCCGCCTAGCTTGAGATCACTTGGTTGGGGAAATGGCGAGCAACAAATGAGGGATCTATCATGGATGCCCAACTTGCACATCCTCACTCATCTTGAAATTTATGGGTGTAAGAACATAAAGTCATACCCAGAGGTGGGTTCGCTGCCTCACCTTCCCTCCCTTACCACTCTTGTGATATGGTGCTTCGATAATCTGGAGACATTGGAGTGCAACGAGCTTCTCCGCCTCACTTCCCTTCAACAATTGATCATTCTTTGGTGTCCAAAGCTAGAGAATATGGAAGGAGAAAAGCTGCCTCCCTCTCTCTTGCTACTCAAAATTCAAGACTGTGGTTTGCTGGGAGGATTATGCAAGAATAAGCATCAACAAATTTGGCCCAAAATTTCCCACATCCCCACCATTGAAGTCGTCTAAACAGAGTTTTTTTATGAGCAGGTAATTCTCTAATCTTCATGTTTCTCATGCTAAATTCACACACGCATAAATTTCCATTTCCTTCAAGAGAAAAATAATTCTCTCTTTCTTAGACAATTGAACTCGTATGCCAAATTGCTGGGAATCATTTTCCAAAGAAAAAATAAGATTGAAAGATAAATAGCACATGGGGAGAAAAGATGATAAAGTTGCTATTAGCATGAAGGAGCATAACAGGTGAAGGAGTTGTGAAGAATGTCATGAGCTGCAGAAAATGGCAGGGGAAAAGCTGCCTTCCTCTGTTATTGCTTCAAGTTGAAAGATGTCCTTTGTTGGCAGAGAAGACTGCAAGATGAAGAAACGATATCAGTTGCAGAAAAGGAGAGGGAGCTTGAAAGCTAAATATGCAGAGTTGATAAGCTTGTTTGTGTGAAATTGTGTTGAGAGCTCAGATTGAACTTTGTATCTTGGAGACTTCATCATGATTCTATATAGTGCAAAATCTCACCTGAGACATTATTTATTCTATATAGTATATTTTAATAAATATTATATTAAAAATATTTTAGAAAACATATTATAAATAGATTTTGAATTTATTTATATTAGAGTTATAGAAAATTGCATTTTTCTTTTCTTTTTTTTTTCGATTTGCATTAATGGCTACACTTTGTCTTCTTTTACAGTTTTTTTGTTTGTAAATAATTAAAAAAATAAATGAATGAGAATGAAAAACATATAAAAATGTTATATTAAATTTAAGGAATTTTTGACAATTAGTATGAGAAATTAGGAAATGAAGAGTAGTAAGAGTCTTAATACATATAAGTTGTACAATTTGAATATTTGTAACTGAAATTTTTATAATTATTATTGTAG
>NC_029773.3:3051425-3056268 GCF_000817695.3 Arachis duranensis | reverse complement strand
GGTTATGTTATTTTGAATCTTGAACTGTTTAGGTAGTGATTATGATTTGGTTATGTAAGACTTATAGTTTTAACTATATACTCTAGTTATCAACTTGATATATATATATATGATGCGCATTTTGGATATATTTGGTTGTGGATATAATTTGGAGTATGTTGTTGTTGTTGTCTTGGAAATGGAGGTTTATTATTAATACAGGGAGTTAATATTTATGTTGGTAAAGTCCTAGAAACAGAGGAGATTCTGTCCGTTTTTCTGAGAATTTGATCGTTTGGCTTGCTGAGGGACTTGTCCCTTGAGCGCCAGTCATGGCTTGGTTCGGGTCATGACAAAGTGGTATCAGAGCTTTAGGTTTTCCTGTGTAATATGGAGCAAGTGTCCTTTAGTAAGATCACAATTGTGCAAATGGAAGCCGGCCCATTTTCATAAAGTGTGATGTTACTAGAGGCCTATAGGAAGTTGTCCTCAATCTTTTGGTCTCATAATTCTTTCTGTCTGTTCTATTGTCTTCAAACTCCATATATATATGTCATTGGTGATTCAATCGCTCTACTTACTCGATAGGTGGAAGATGCCACCTAAGAAAAGACGTGGTGGAACTGTTGGTCTCCTGATACTGCTGAATCCAATAGGGCAGTTTTTCCACCACTTGGAGCGCTTCGACAAAGGCCAAGGAGTCAAAGGATAGCTGATAGGCGCGAAGGAGAGATACCCCGCGAGAGAGTTCAAGAGAACCCCGCAGTAAGAGAGGCTCAACCGGACTTAGCAGCTGAATTGAGGGGAATGAATCAAACTCTTAATGCGGTGTTACAGGTTCTAACAAATCAAAATAGGGGTGAAGCGAGACTTCCTAATGCGCCAAATCCTCAGCCTCATAGGGTTCATCAATTGTTTGGGGATCAAGAGCCGCCAATTGAAAAGTATTTGAAGTTGAATTCGTCCACTTTCAATGGAGATTCATTGGATGAAGATCCACAACAATATCTAGAGGATGCAAAGAAAGCTATTCGAGCTCTCAAGTGCACCAAAGAATGGGCTGTTGAGTTAGTATCCTACAACTTGCGTGGTTCAGCAAGATATTGGTATGAGTCTCTTCTTGAGAGCAAAGAAGAAGCTGGACTTCCTCCTCCTTCTTGGGAAGAGTTTACTGAAGAGTTTCTTGCTCGATTCTATCCAGCTAACAAGCAAGCAGAAGATGCAATTGCCTTTGAAAGATTAAGGCAAGAGAATATGACAGTGACTGAGTATGCTAAGGAGTTTACTAGACTTTCTAAGAGTGCTCCGTACTTAATGAATTCAGAAGAGATGAAAGTACGCCAGTTCGTTCGTGGGTTGGCAGAACCTATGTTCACCACTCTTATGCCTGAAGTCGGACGTATGTCTTTCAAGGATGTCCTAAACTCTGCTTATGGAATTGAAGCTGGGATAGCGGAGAGAAATGCTTTTAAGGATGTTGGAAAGAAGCCCAAGATGAAGGGACAATTTTCTGGTAGATCTAGTTTAGGAGGATTTCAATCTCATCATGGTCAAACTAATCAGCAAGGTTATTCGGGGTATCGAGCTCGTCCTCAAGCATCTTTTGGTGGGGTTGCTTCTTCTGGATCTGCTCCCATGAGTGTTTCGAATCCCAGACCTTTTGTTAAGAGCACCTCTCAATCTAGTGCACATGGTTCTAATCAGACAAGACCAACTAAATCTTACTGCCAACAGTGTGGGATCTACCATTCTGGTATATGTTTCAAGGCTACTGGTGCATGTTTTGGTTGTGGTCAATCTGGTCATCTTAGGAGAGATTGTCCAAATCCTAGAGGAGGCTTTGCTTCAGGTATTGCACGTCCTACAACACCAATGACATCATCTTCAGCTATGTCTATTGGAAATTCTTCTGGTCCTAGTGGCAGAGGAGCAGGTGGCAGGGGTCAGACTTATAACAGAGGAGGGAGCCAAAGAGGAAGAGGTCAGGCACGTGTGTATGCCTTAACACGTCAAGATGCTCAAGCTTCTCATGCTGTGGTGGCAGGTACTTTACAAGTTTGTTCTTTAGATGTTCGAGTGTTATTTGATATGGAATCTCATTATTCATATGTATCTCCACATCTTACATCTCGTTTTGATAAACAACCTGAACTGTTATCCCACCCATTTCATGTTGGCACTCCACTTGGAGTATCCACGGTGGTTCGAGTCATGTTTCGGTCTTGTGTTGTTAGAATTAATTCGGTTGAAACCTTAGCCGATTTGATCCTTTTAGAACCTATGGACGATATTGATGTCATCTTAGGCATGGATTGGTTAGTAGCTTGTCATGCTGATGTGGGCTGTTACTCCAAAACTGTGAAGTTTGACATACCCGGTATCTCACCTTTTGTTTTTAAGGGTGATGACTGTCCCACTTTAGCTAGCATCATCTCATCTATGAGTGCTATGCAATTGATGGATAAGGGAAACCAAGGATTTCTGGAAATTGTTAGAGATGTTGATGCCGAAGTGCCTAGTCTTGATCAGGTTCCTATTGTTAGAGAATTCCCTGACGTGTTCCCTGATGAGCTACCGGGGATGCCGCCTGACCGTGAAGTTGAGTTTTATATAGAATTGGCTCCGGGAGTCCAACCTGTGTCCATTCCTCCCTATCGTATGGCTCCAACTGAGTTACAAGAATTAAAAGTTCAATTGGAAGATATGCTAGAGAAAGGATTCATTCGTCCTAGCACTTCTCCGTGGGGAGCTCCTGTTCTATTCGTAAAAAAGAAGGATGGAACGATGCGACTATGTGTGGATTATCGTCAGCTCAATAAGATAACTGTTCGCAACAAGTATCCATTGCCAAGGATTGATGATTTGTTTGATCAACTTCAAGGAGCTACCTGTTTCTCAAAAATCGACTTGCGTTCAGGGTACCATCAATTGAAGATAAAAGAGGAAGACATTCCAAAAACTGCTTTTCGTACTCGCTATGGGCACTATGAGTTCTTAGTAATGTCCTTTGGTCTGACGAATGCGCCTGCAGCTTTCATGGACTTAATGAATCGAGTCTTCAAACCTTTCTTAGATCGCTTTGTTATCGTCTTCATCGATGATATCTTGGTGTATTCGAAAAGTGCTACGGAGCATGAGTACCATTTGAGGATTGTGTTACAAACCTTAAAGGATCACAAGCTCTATGCTAAGTTTTCTAAATGTGAGTTTTGGCTTGATCAAGTGACATTCTTGGGGCATGTGGTATCAAAAGATGGAATCATGGTGGATCCAAAGAAGGTTGAAGCCGTTCAAAAGTGGCCAAGGCCTACTACAGTGACAGAAATTCGTAGCTTTCTAGGGTTTTACCTTCTGGGTCTGGGGGATTCTCAGTCTTTTGTGATGCATCTCGGATAGGACTTGGTTGTGTATTAATGCAGCATGGCCGCGTTATTGCCTATGCCTCGCGACAACTCAAGAAGCATGAGCAGAATTATCCAACTCATGACCTGGAGATGGCAGCGGTCGTCTTTGCTTTAAAGATTTGGAGACATTACCTTTATGGTGAGACCTGTGAGATCTATACGGATCACAAGAGCTTGAAGTATATATTTCAACAGAAGGATTTAAATTTGAGGCAACGGAGATGGATGGAGTTGCTAAAAGATTACGATTGTACCATTTTGTATCATCCTGGAAAGGCAAATGTTGTAGCAGATGCCCTCAGTAGGAAATCTATGGGTAGCTTGGCCCATATCAATCTTGGAAGGAGACCAATTGTTGAAGAAGTTCATCAATTGGAGGCCAGTGGAATTCAATTTGATCTTGGAGAATCAGGAGTTTTCTTAGCACATGTTTGAACCCAATCTTCCCTGATAGAACAGATCAAGGTTGCACAAAGTGATGATCCGAAACTAAGAAAGCTTATGGAAGATGTTCGCAATGGGAGGAACTCAGAATTTTCTCTTGATCGAGATGTATTGCGTTGTGGTCAACGCTTATGTGTTCCAGATAACCCCGACTTGAAGAAAGCTATTTTAGAGGAGGCTCACAATTCTAAGTACACAGTTCATCTGGGCTCCAATAAGATGTATTAAGATCTGAAACAATTGTTTTGGTGGGAAGGCATGAAGAAAGACATAGAAGTTTTTGTTTCTCATTTCCAACAAGTTAAAGTTGAACATCAAAGACCTGCTGGGTTAATACAACAGATTGAGATACCTGAATGGAAGTGGGAAAGGATTACAATGGATTTTGTAACAGGTTTACCTCGTAGTTTTAAAGGTTTTGATTCAATTTGGGTAATTGTGGATAGAATGACGAAGTCAGCTCACTTTCTTCCGGTGAAAACAACTTTTAGTGCAGCTCGATATGCTCAACTTTATGTTGATGAGATAGTTAAGCTACATGGAATTCCAGTGTCCATTATTTCAGACCGCGGGCCCCAGTTTACCTCTCATTTTTGGAAATCTTTTCAAAAAGCGTTAGGAACTCGTCTGGATCTTAGCACAACTTTTCACCCTCAAACCGATGGACAATCAGAGAGGACGATCCAGATATTGGAAGACATGTTAAGGTGTTATGTTCTAGATTTTGGTGGGAATTGGGACAGCTATCTACCTTTGATCGAGTTCTCTTATAATAATAGTTATCAAGCCAGCATTCAAATGGCACCATTTGAGGCTCTTTATGGGAGAAGATGCAGGTCACCTATTGGGTGGTTTGAGGTTGGTGAGATTAGGCTTTTGGGGACAAATTTGGTACAAGACGCAGTTGAAAAGGTTCACATAATAAGAGAACGTCTATTAGCAGCTCAGAGTAGGCAGAAGGCTTATGTTGATAACAGAAGGCGTAACTTAGAGTTTTCAGTGGGTGATCAGGTATT
>NC_029773.3:3024636-3049296 GCF_000817695.3 Arachis duranensis | reverse complement strand
TATATATATATATATATATATATATATGATGCGCATTTTGGATATATTTGGTTGTGGATATAATTTGGAGTATATTGTTGTTGTTGTCTTGGAAATGGAGGTTTATTATTAATACAGGGAATTAATATTTATGTTGGTAAGGTCCTAGAAACAGAGGAGATTCTGTCCGTTTTTCTGAGAATTTGATCGTTTGGCTTGCTGAGGGACTTGTCCCTTGAGCGCCAGTCATGGCTTGGTTCGAGTCATGACAATTATTATTATGACACTTTTAATGTATGTTTATTGCACTTAATTAGTACTTGATATTTCAATTGGATAATAATAGATAAGAGTTTTTTGTTTTAATTTTTTTAAAATATTTTACTAAATAGTGATTGGTTAATTTTCATCTTTTGTCAAGTCATTAAAATTGTTGATGTGACATCATTAGCAAAGAAAAGATGGCTTAAACTCATTGTGAAAAAAGTTGGTATCAGCTTTTATATATTATAAATAGATGTTTATAAGATTTTATGAAAAAGAAAAATACAACAACAAAGTCTTTTTTTACTAGAAAGAATCAGCTACTTAGATCGAAAGAGACTATTTATATATAAATCTTCTTTAACCATCTTGTATATGGTCTTTTTGGGTTTCTTCTACTCTTTGTGACTTGTCTATACCCTTTTAACTGGATGCTTTTTTCCTATGTCCAAATCACTTGAGACGAAAAATTCTACTGTTTTTCAAAGAATAAAAAACCCTAATCCAAACTCACCCTACGCTTTTAAACGAACCTAAAAACACTGGTCAAGTTTGATCAGACCAAATACTTAATTGTTAGTGGTTAGGGTAAAGCCTCTTGAAGTTGGGGGCCTAACCATGATGGAAGAGAGGGCTCCACCATGTTTAACTAAATATGCAATGAATGATATCCATGCTACAAAGCCAATGCATACAAGAAAACCAAACAGCAATCCCTTCACTTCAGAGAGGAAGAACCCTAACAACATGTATCCATACACCATTATCACTAGTACAGCCACACACCAAGAAACCCTCTGCATCACAAAAATTGACACAAAAGTTATCAATAAGAAATTTATAAACTGTCTTTCCAAACAAATATACAAATTATATTCATATGACATGATATATTTATGATTATTTATTTTTTTCAAGAAAGAAATCACTTTTAGACGAATTACCAAATACAATCCGTTTACATCAAAATCGATTCTACAAAGTTAGAATGCAAACAAACTTACCTCTACAATAGGGCCTATTCTAAAAGTTCCCATGACCTCTTCTTTAGACACCAATGTAAGAAGTGGAATGAGTGCAAAAGGAATCTGAATTGACTGAACCACATTGAGCCATTCATTCATAGTATCCAAAGAACTCTCTGATGTATTAAAAACTATAGCAGCTATCATAGTTGGAACAATAGCACAACTTCTAGTAATTAATGACCTTAACCACTTCTTTATATTTAGCTTCAAAAACCCTTCAGTTATGAATTGTCCTGCATATGTTCCTGTAATTGTGCTACTTTGTCCTGCTGCTAACAAACCAATTCCCCAAATATATAGAATTGGAAACAAACCTCCTCCATACTTTTCTTGAAGGAATTGCCCTGCATTCACTAGTCCTATTCCATTGGCTTGTTCTGTTCCATAGAACACTCTGGCAAAAACTGTTATCACAAAGAGGTTGATCACCAATGTGATGAAAAGCGCCACAGATGACTCGATTGTGTAGTAGTTTAGAGCCTCTTGAACTTGGCCTTTGTTCCGGATATCGATTTCACGAGATTGCACCAATGCAGAGTGGAGGAAGACATTGTGTGGGGTTATGACACATCCAATGAGTTCCACAGCTTGGCGAAGAGTTTTTGAGTTAACTCTAGGGATCAAAATGCCTGCAAGAAGCATCAAAATATGTTAATTAGAAGGTGAAAACTCAGGTGAAGTTGACTTTACGTGAAGTTGACACTGAAAGTCGTTGGATGAAAATTTAGTCAAATCAGTCAAATCATTTAACGGCTCTCAGTATCAACTTCACGTGAAGTCAACTTCACCTGAGTTTTCACCTAATTAGAATCAATAATATGTGCATAAATATGATAGTTAAGATTTTGACACGTATTATGTTAAGTAGTTTAGTCAAACATGATCAAACTATGATTTTTCATTTGTCTATTTAAGACTTTGTGAAAGAGAAAAATTTGTCTTGAAAGATGAATTTGTCATTTTCAAATATCAAAATTTGTCTTTAGATTTTTGTATGAGTAAGGATAATTTTGTACCCTTGATAAGTTCTTCTTCACTAGGCTTTGTATCGAAGAACATCCATGCAAAGGAAAATGCCATGGTTCCAATGAAAACTGCAAAAACACCTTCCAACTTCCTCACTCCATAGTTCTCAAGAAACAGAAAGAAGAAACTGTTCAAAGAAAACCAAAATAAATCATTAAGACATTTGTCATCCAAGTAGTCTCTGATAAGAAGGTACCTATGGTTTTGAACGAAAAAAAAAAGATTCCATATATACAAATATTATTAACTTGATCAACATACCAATCAAAGGCTGTGATAACCACACCAGCCCAAATTGGTAAAATCCCATGGCTAAGGATCTTGAGAGCAATAGCACTGCCAATAACTTCTTGAATATCAGCAGCAATCAATGCCATCTCTGCCATGATCCACAAAACATACCTTGCCCAATTGGAATACTCCTCCCTACACAATTCGGCCAGGTGGCGCCCCGTGGCGACACCAAGCCGAGCTGAAAGGACTTGAAGCAGCCCTCCCATGATGGTTGTCCAGACCAAAAGCCAAAGCAGAGAGTACCCTGCAATTGCTCCAGCTTGTAGGTCACCTTCTAGGTTGCCCGGGTCCAAGAATGCCACGCTCATGAGCAACCCTGGCCCTGTAAAGAGCCAGAGTTTCTTCCATGAGAACGGTGGCACCACCATGGACCCGGCGCCACCACTTCCGGCCGACTCTACATCGAATATTTGGACCTTATCCTTGGCTGCATACACAAATTCTGCATTTTCATCCTCTAAAACCGCCGATTGTTTCGCGAATGGTGAGGAGAATGGTATTGTCTCGCTATCCGAATGTAGCAACTCATTATCTTCTTCTTCATCTTCAAATTGTGGTTTCTTTTGTTGTTGTGACTGAGTGCTCATTTTTTCTTTTCTTGAATAATAATAATAATAATAAATCTTTGACTTAATGTGACTAAGGTTATTGATTCTTGTTATCTTTGATGATCATGGTTTGATGTTAGGTAGGTGAAGAAGATTGAGAAAATTTAGTGCAATCATGCAAACCTCATCCTAAATTTGTAACATGATTCAATTATAGTATATATGCTATCTTTGTTGATAAAGTTCTAAATTCATCCAATGCTATCTTGTGGCGTGATTTCAGTTCTTGTGTGGTTGAATGTAAGTAACGAAATTTCGGCAAAATATATAGGGTTCTACAAAAATTTGGTTGTAGTAGAAAACTAGAAATAAAACCATGTATTTAAGGTGAGACAAACTAACTTGAAACTCAAGTTACAATGTTAAAAACACTTCATTTCAATGAACACAATAGATTTGTTCATCTAAATCAGAATATAAAAATGGAGGGCGAAAAATTGAATTTTATGGATTCTGAAACCATATATAACACAATAGATAATTCTTCCGTAGATTTATAAGTCAATAATGGAATAAAAGTAAGAAAATTTTGTAATAGAATAAATGAATAATATATGTCTATTAATAAATGTTATAGAATCTTTATGAAATAAGATAAGAAACTAAAAAAAAAGATGTATTATTCAAAACCTATAAGTTTAATAGTATAAACTTATTTTTTATTTTATTTTATAAAAACCTATACGTCCGTACTTTCTTAAAACTTTTTTTGGTCTTGAATAATATAAAAAAAAATCAGTAAAAATATTTATTATCGTCTTTTACATGCTCGTACTTAGAATTTTCTCATTGAAATTCTTAAGAACCTAAAAAAAGTAAAAACCTATAAGTTTAATACTATAGACTTAGTTTGTATTTTATTTTATAAAATCCTATAAGTTCATAATTTCTTAAGATTTTTTTTCTTGAATAATAAAAAAATCAATAAAAAGGTGAAAAATTTTACGTGAAATTGATAATTAAGAATCATTAAATAATTTGACTAAATTTTCATTTATTGACTCTCAATTATCAACATAAAATTGAGAGTTTTCACCTACAAAAAATATCGTCATTTTTTTCATGCTCAAACTTAGAACTTTCTCATTAAAATCCTTAGTTCATCTCTACTCTGTCATAAACAAAGACTCGTTAAGAATTATATTTCTTTTAGAAACCTATAAGTCTATTACCAAACTCTTGCAAAACATATTTCATCACGAAGGATTTGAACAATAAGAAAAATACAAATTAACTAAGAATCCCACTAGGGAGCCAATGGTGTATTTATGCAATATATACAATGGACTTTTTATTTGGTTCAATATAAGTTAAAAATGAACATCTAAAATAAAATACTACTAATTTATCAAATACAATACACCTATAATAACCATCTGGATACCAGAAATAATAAATATCTGATATACTAAATCGAACATTTAATTTCCATTGTATGCATTGTACGTCACATGTATTGACTCCCTATACTTCCCTCATTAACTTAATATTCATTAAAAAACATAGAGTAGTCAAAAGTCAAAACTAATCGAATTAACTACCTATCTTTAAGTAGTTAGTTACCACATTTGTAAGTTGTAACTAAAATTATGGGCTCTCGTGAAACGGTGGTTTGTCATGCCCTCTTTGAAACACAGTGCTTAAACTAAACCAGCTTCAGAATCCCTGAATCAGAGCGCAATTATTATATCCTGAATTAATATATGAGGAATGTTAGGGGGCTAGCAATTTTGGTATTTTGTAACCATCAATTAGTCATCAATAGTGTTTTTAATGGTGTGAGATTACATCTAATAATATCTAATGGTAGGAGATCTATCACTTTTGTTTTGATAGTTAAGTACTGGCCAAAAAATACAAAAGTTGCTGCCCCTAGACTTTTCCTTAATATATTTTGTATTTTTCTTAATAGAATGAAATGGAGACATCACTTATTTTTTATTTATTTTTTATTATTTCTATCAATTTTTTATAATTATAATTTTTATCATTATATTTTTCTTCTTAAATTTTTTGTATAAAACAAAAGTAAATTAGACTTTTATAATAAATTTTTTTTTTACATTTTATTTGTCACCAAACAAAATACAAAAACACTATTTTTTATGTCTATATCCTTTGTATTTCGTTCTAAGCTTATGTTTTCAGAATCAAACACAGCCTAAACCACTACGCAAATCATCATCAGAGTTCCCTCAGCAGCATATGAACGGTAGTATTCCTGATCACCTTCTCTTCCTAGGTTCTCTTCATCAAATTGTTCATTATTAACATCATGATGAGGCTCAACTGTGCTCCTTAACATGCTTCTAGAATTTGCAACCCAAGAGAGACAACCAGCTTCAGATCCATATAATAAGACTTGTTTTTCTTGCTTGCTTGCAATGTCAACTCCTCTGTGGATAAAATTTGTAACATGATTGCTTAATTGAGATAGTGCATCAGAATTAATCACACCAAATTTTATTCAGATATCTAACTACTAGGCATATGAGAACATATAATATGCAAACATGTCACTCACTCTCTCTTGGACATGCACAGGAGATATCTTCAATAATGAAAATAATTCAGTTTGCAAAAGATAACCAAGTTCCAAACAAGCCATAGAAATCAGTGTTACTAAACTATTCAGAAGTTAAGGGATGTGAGATGCACTGAAAACCGAGCTCCAGTTTAGATGGTCACAAAATATTTAAAAAATTTTGCTGGTGTTACAACACCAGCCAAGTTAGTTAATTAGTTAAGTTAGTTGAGTAGTTGGAAAAGTTAGTTATGAAGTGTAATGTCACTGGCCAAACTTCTGAAATTAATTCATCCTTGATTCTTCTCCTCCCCTAACAGTTGCTCTTATCGAGAAAATTAAAAAGTTAGATTTTTGTCGGTCTTATCTGGTGAAAAAGAAAATTCATAAATTATGGATATTTACCTTAAAGTTGTTCAGCAAAATGTTGGCTAAGTAACTAAAAATTAATCTTTTAGCAAAATACTTTCATAAGATCAAAGTTGTTTACTTGTATTAGAGATTAGAGATTAAAATTTATTTTAAGACAACTAAAATTTTTCGTCTTTCTAAAATCAATCAAAAAAGAAATTTCAGTTTGATAATTCAGACACAAATGCTTTGTGAGAATTACCTGTGGGAGTTATAGACGACTAGACGAGGATGGCGCTGAGCCGCTGAACGTAGATCCAAGAATGAAGAACAAAATGAGAAAGCAAAACAAGATTCATCATGCAACTATGCACTAAAAGAGTTTCTGAGGAATGCTCGATGAGACTACATCTGAATTCGCGAAGGACGATGGGGAAACAAAGCTTGAAGATGTGGAATCTTTTGTGGAGCTGCCGGCGGTGGTGCTTGATGAGGATACTGCAGCATCTGAATTCAACAAGGATGATGGAACAAAATTTTCGAAGCATGAACCGGATCATGAAGAGGAGGAAGTGGAACCTATTATGGAGCTCCATTGGGATTGCTTAACGAGGAAGAAACAACAGAGTCTGAATCTGTGAAGCGTGATGAAGATATGGAATCTATAACAGAGCTTCCAGTGGGGTTGCTTGTTGAAGAAGGAACAATAGAGTCCAAACTTGTGAAGTGTGACACAGTTGAAAGAGCTCCACCTGCGGAAGAAGAACAATGCAGTGTTGCTGCAAAGACACTCAACCGAAGCCTGAACAGCAGATTGAAGAGCAGGAAGAGGTTCAATCTTCTGACGAATCATCAGATGGCTGGGTGAAGGTTGAGATCTCAAAAGAAGAGGAACTCAAAGGTGGTGAGCAGCAAGATATAGCAACTGAATGTGAAGAGGAAACTTGAAATGAAGCTGAATTGCCAACCATGGAGTCCGCAAAACGTGCTGCAGAACTTGTTAGTGGCTCACACAGGGAACGGAACAATGAAAAGAAGTTGACACATCAAGAGGAACAAACTGAGAATGAAGAGAAGCTTGCTGCACAAGTAACCAGTGTTAACAAAGAAGATACAGCATTGTCAAAAGAGGTAGATCATGTTGCTGAATATAATGGAAAACTCAAGAATGGTGTGCTGAATTACTGGAAGAAAATGAGAAGCTGAGAAATATGATGAACAGGTTGCTTGACGCTGGGAATGAACAATTGAAAGTGATATCAGACATGACATAAAGGGTTAAGGATTTGGAGAAGAGATTAGCAAGGAGCAAGAAGAGAATTAGGACTAAGAGGTTCAAACCAGCATCATATTGTCCAAGATTAGTTCAAAGAATAATCAAAAAACAAAGCGACGAAGTTGTTAGTGGTTGAAAAAAAAAAAGAGAAAAACTTAGATATGTTAGAAATGTTGGAAAAATATAATTCTCGAGATTCAAGATAGCTGAAATTCAAGTTGATACTATTTCTAACGTGTTAATAGCATATCAGTAACTCTTTACTTAAGATGACATATGCAGTTTCTCATATGTACAAGTACAATTGATATATAACATACCTGAACAAAAATAGAAAGGGTAAGTATTCTGGAAACTTATATCAGTTGCTAACCCAGGATTAATCTTTTGTACAAGATATTTCGTAAGAAATACTTCCTAGCAAATAGAATTCTCTGATGCAATAATTATTATATTTATTCATATGAAATATCATGAATAGTGTCTCATATAAAACTGTGCAACTGCTTTATTTCTTTCATTCTTGGAAAAGAAGTACTTTCTCGGTTGCAAAATCACACAAATTCCAAACATTACAAGTTAGAAAGCAAAACTTTCCAATTTTAAAAAACAGAAAACACTAATTTAACAAATACCTCGTCAATTGGAATAATTGTTTGAGAGAATAATTGGCGTAACAATACACAAAACAGTGGCAGCCAACAAATAACAGAAACCAGAAAAATAAAAATCGGGACAAGACACCAAAATTTTAACGTGGAAAACTCTCTCAATGTGAGAGGTAAAAATCAAGGGTCATTCAGACCAAAAAAGAAGTATTACTATAATCAAGTAAGGATACAAGAGAATCTCAAATGAGTGCACAAATCATGCTTATAGTAAATCAAAACAACCAAGGACCAATGCATATAAATGTGAACCAAAAACATGAAAAATTTACAAAACCAGAGCTACTTTGCGCGCGCAAGCCATATCTCACCCTCCAAATCTTATCTTAATCGTCCAACCATTTAGAATGAAAAGGTACATCCAGAACTTGCTATCAAAATTTTAGCCAAAACCAAGATTGAACCACTCTCCAACTGCAGATTTATAGTGACTGCATAATCAACCGAAAAAGAAAAAATTATCATTCTAGTAACAATATGGTCATGAAAATTGAGGTCCCTTATATCAAAATTAATCCATACCAGTGCATATTATTCAAGTAGCTAGCAGGACTAAATGTCAAAAGAGACACGAAAACTTTAGGCAAGTATTTACATGATATGAAATTCTTCTAAAAGAATATTTCAACAATAGTGTGATCACAAAATTGTAGAATTTAAATTATCAATTTAGTAAAAGTATGATCCTCTTCATGAAATGTTTGAACAAAAAAGCAATCAACTATTAGACTAGATGTGTAGTTTAAGAACTCAAAATTTTCAAAAGCAGATGTATTTATAAATTCATGTAATAAACTTGAATGCATTAGAAATGTTGCATCTTTTTGTTTAAATTTACAAGCTCCACCACTGAATTGCAGTTTTGGCATTGAAACAGCTTTGGCAGCAGTTAAAGAACCAAATTTAAGTTGATATTTATAGTACATTTATTTTAGCATATACATTAAAAAATGGGAAAGGTAGAAATACCATCTTTCCCTGAACTACATATAACAAATTCCTTCTCAAATCAAGCTATCATCATCTCTTGTTCTTTCTCCCAACAAAAATAGGAAAAGTAAATTGTAGGAGGAATAGAGTAACTATACTAACCTGAAGCTAAAATTACAGAGCACCTCTTCTGATGAACTTTGGACTGAACGAAGATAATTTAGATATGGTTACCAAATCTCAAATGTACTTCCTGCAACACAAATTAAAAAACATTTCAAGACTCAACGTGTTTGTCATCACAAAAACCACACACACACAATTATGTCAGAACCTGACGAACACAATGTTGGATCATTGGTTTGATTTTAGAGTCAACAGTGAAAAGAAATGATGCTCATTGGTTTGATATACATACAAACTGCACACACCATTGAGTGAAGTTGATAGGAATGAAACTGTTGCTGATGGCATCACTACAACTTCTCCTTCTAATGACTATTTCATGTATATGATTGTCATCTTTAAATGTGGAAAGCATATTCTTCGTATCTTGACCGCATTAGCTACATACCCTCATCACCTTGGGAAATCTGTTTGATTATGTGTTGAAATCCAGAAAGGAAGAAATAGTTATTATTACAGAACCTTTTCTCTAAGTATTAGAAATAGCTTATTATAGGCATCTAATACCATTAATTTTATCCAATGATTCAATCTATGGTTAAAAAAATTACACAACAATAACTTAGATCCTTCTATTTTGAAAGCTTATATACACCTCGTTCATGCTGATTCCTTTTACTGTCCTATATGGATCTTGCATCACAACAGCTGACTCTCTGATCATAAAGAATTGGCAAAAATAGAAACAACATTTTAGAACTCTTCTCTTTTCACAAATCCAGCTGTCATTTATTTTTTCTCTAAGCAAAAAAGAAAAAGTAAAATTATACTGAGGAATAGAGAAATATACTGACAACAAAAGCTTTTCAATAATAAGTGTCACTCCAACTTTCTCCTTCATGTCTTCGTTCTCTATCAAAAGAAAATTTGACTCATCCATTTGTTTAATATATCTAAAGAAATTCTCAATGCTGGATAAACAAAAAGAGACATTCCTTGTCTTTCAATTTCTATCTCCTAGTCATTCTTATCTTCCTCTTTGAATGCAATTTGATTGAAAAAACGAGTGTTAATAAGCTTCTCACGTGTAGCAATGATTTTTTCTCAGAGCAACAAAGGATTTTTCTTACAACTACAAACTGAGAGCTTCACTAATAAATGAAGGGAAAGAATACAATCTTTTTTGTTGCCATATCAGTTCAACTAGTTAATATTGTCTAAAGAAAGAGAGAACTTTTTCTTTTAAGGGAAAGGAATATGCATGTGTGAATTTAATTGTGGTATAATGGAGATTAGATAATTACCTGCTTAAAAATTTCTTCAGAAGATTTCTTCTCCATCGACTTGAATGATGGGGATGTGGGAAATTTTGGGCCAAATTTGTTGATGCTTGTTCTTGCAGTGTTTTCCCAGCAATGAACATCTCTTAATGTTGAGTAGTAAGAGGGAAGAAGGCAGCTTTTCTCCTGCCATGTTCTTCAGCAATGAGCATTTCTCAATGTGTAATTGTTGGAGGGAGGTGAGGTGGAGAAGCTCATTGCAGTTGAATATCTCCAGATTATCAAACTTTTCGATATGTAAAGTGGTAAGGGAGGGAAGGCGAGGCAGCAAACCCACCTCTGGGTATGACTCTATTATGCTCCGACACCCAAAACCAGTAATGGTGAGATGAGTGAGGTTGTCCAAGTTGCCCAACCATGAAAGACCCCTCAGTTGTTCCTCGCATTCTCCTACACTAAGCTCTTTCAGGTTAGGCGGCGAACCTCCCTCTGGCAACCTACAAATGTTTGGGCAACGTAGTATGTCGAGAGACTGTAAATTTGGGAGAAGACTATTCATGCCACGTGGCAATGCCTCCAACTTGAGGCATTTTATGATGCTGAGATGAGTCAAGTTGGGTGCAGCCAGTCCTTCTTCCGGAAATGACACAAATTTGTGGCAATGAAAGATGGAGAGACGTTGAAGAGCAGCGTGTGGCGGCTCTGACATCGAAATTGAGTCCAGATTTGAACACCCATCTATCTGGAGATTCTTGAGATTGGGAAAGGCATCCAATGATAATGAGGTCAGTGAATCACAACTCTCTTCTATCTGTAGATCTACCAAATCATACTTGTGTTGTTGCTGGAGTAATTCAATTTGGCTGCACCTATATATTCTGAGCTTTTGCAAAGATTTGGGTAAACAATTGCCCCCCAAGGATACAACAGACGAACACCTTGAGATATGTACTTCTTGTAGGGAAGTTAGATGGTGGATGATCCTTGCCTTAAATGCATACTCTAACACAGATTCAAATCCATGAATTGATAAACTATCCCTATCAAGTGTCATTCGTTTACCCCATCCTTGATGATCTTCTTGTATTTTCAGTTGGCGCACTTTGGAAACATCCGAGGAAGAAAAAACGATTTTCATTAATACCTGATTAAGCATATCTCCCTTTAACATTGGACAATCTCTTATTTCAAGCCTCTTAAGCTGAGGAAAAGCTTCTGAGTCAGGTAAGTGCCACTCCTCCCAACATGGCATGTTATGAAACTCCAAACGCTCCAGTGAGGGAAACGGTGCAATAGGCGAAGAATGTTGCTGGCCTTCATTCTTGTAAAACTCCATGCCAACACTCTTCAGCTGACTAAAATTTTGAATGCGGAGGGACTGAAGAGAAGGCAGCTGTCCAAGTGAGGGCAGCATGCAGCAATTCTTGCAAGACTTGAGAGATACACTTGTCATGTTTTGGTAGGAACAGTGCCCCAACCAATCTGGAAATATTGTACCCTTGTATCCCCATATTCTCAACTCTTTCAAGCCGTTGTGAGGTTGTAAGCTGTGGAGTATATCTCTTTCAGTTTGGGCGTCTGAAGCCATAACATCACCTGAAGACAGAGACCATTCCAACAACAACTCGTCAATGTGCTTCTTATCTATTATCCTTGCACTCCTTGCCTGATTGGCATCAACAACATTCTCCAATTTCTGAATCTCAAGTGATCCATGAAGATTTAAAAGCCCTCCTAACTCTTGGATTCTATTGTCTTCTTGCTTTCCCACCACAAAGCTGCTTAGAATTTGCAACTGTTTTAATTTGCCCATTTCTTTTGGCATTTCTTTCAGAGGAGTACCCCTTATATCAAGATGTCGCAAATTCACAAGGTTATACATGCCATTAGGCAGCATAGTCAGCCCTGAACAACCTGCTAGCTTTAATGTTTGTAAATTGCACAACTTGCACAATGACTCAGGCAATGTCTCAACATCACTTCTAGAAAGATCCAAATAGCGCAGGTGGATCAATTCACCTAGGCTACTAGGCAGTATAGTTAGGAAAGAACAACATTTTAACTTTAAAGTTTGTAGATTGCACAAATTGCATAATGACTGCGGCAATACCTCAATATCACTCCAAGAAAGATCCAAATAGCGTAATTGGATCAATTTATATATTGAATCAGGAAATATGTTAAGTCTATCAAAGGACAAAACTCTCAAGTATTTATTCTTTGACAATATGTAACATGGTAAAGTTGCGTGATCTTCCCAGGTACAAGCTCCTTGATTGATATACAATAATGTCCTCAAAGATTTTATTTTACTAGTGGAGCATATTTTCTCAGGGATTGAATCATCGTATGACAAATGACGAGTTAGAATACTCATCTCTTCCATTTCACCAAGTTCTTCTGAGAATCTACAATAAAGATCTCCAGCAAGAAAAGTTGCCAAGTCATGCATGAGATCATGCATCACAAAATACTTCTCATCATCATTCTCAACCTGCTTGAAAAATAGTCTTGAAGCCAAGTCATCAAAACACCCGCAACCAACTTCTTCTAAAGTCTGTCCCCTCCTTGGTGGTTGTAAAAGATCTTCAGCCATCCACAGCAAGATTAATTCATCTTTATCAAGTTTATGATCTTTGGGATACAATGAACAATAGACAAAGCAGCGTTTTAAATGAGCAGGCAGATGGTAATAACTTATTAACAATGCAGGAACAATCTTACAATTTGCCGTCGGAAATTCCCAAATGTCACTGAATAGTATTTTATTCCATTCTTCAACACGATGCTCTGAGCGCAACAAGCATCCAAGTGTTTCTGCAGCTAACGGCAAGCCACCACACCTCTTGACAATCTTTCTACCTATTTCTTCCAGTTCTGAGCTCCCATTTGATTCAGGAAAGGACGCATTGTCTGCAAAAATAGACCAACAATAATCATCTGACAGTTCCTTGAGAGTGTGAGAGTTATAGTGTTGGACTATTGGACCAACATTTTCCTTGCGGGTAGTTAGAAGAATAGTACTTCCTTTACTCCCATGTTGGAAAGGGGTGATAAAACTACTCCACTTGTTAGTATCTTCACTCCAAACATCGTCCAAAACAATGAAGAACTTCTTTTCTGACAGTTTTTCCTTCAAATCTTGTTGAAGTAAATCAAAGCTATCAAGACTACAAACACCTGAGGAGATCCCCTTTATAACATTCTTTGTAGTCTCAACAACATCAAAATTTTCAGAAACACAAATCCATACTTTCAGATCAACCCCGTCCATCAAATCCTTATTGTTGTAGAGCCATTGTGCTAAAGTAGTTTTACCAATCCCGCCCATACCAAGAATAGAGATGACGGACAAGTTATGATGATTGTTGTCATTGAGCATCTTGATTAGTGCCTGTTGGTCACCATCCCTGCCGAACACATTCCCCTTCACAAGAGAAGTGGATGGAGGTCTCCATGAAGAGCTTCCCGTTGGAATATCTCTCAGACCAAGGGTATCTTTGCATCTCTCAAGATCTACTATTCTTTCAACCACCTCTTCTATCTTGGTCACCATCTTCCTACCGGACAAATCAAGGAAGTGAGGAAGCCGAGTGCGTACCTTGCTGCGAATTTGAGCTTTGATGAAGACACGGTCCAGCAGGTCATCAGCAGTGTAGAGAACATCCTTGAGATTATCAAGCCATTCCCTGACGAGTTCGTTTCCAAACTGCTTCTGCTCAGCATCAGAAGCCAGAGCTTTAGCAGCCAAGATAGCAGTCTTGAGCCTGTCAACCAACTTCTTGTCCAGCTTCTTGCCCACCACCAAGTTGACAAACTCACGTGAAATGAGCCTCTCAAGAACAACGTTGATGAAGCCAGAAAGAAGTGCTTCAGCCATGGTATGATGATCAGAAAAACAGGAAATGAATGAGTGAGTGATTGGATTTTGAGAATGTAAGGAAGAGAAAGCAATATTGCAATAATGCTGCAAGGTAAAGGTATTCAGCAATAATTGTATGCAGTGGAGTGCATAGCTGACTTTGCAGTTGACTTCATTTTTATCTTCTTCTTTGAAGGATGAAACAATGTATTTAAAAATCTAAAGTGTGACCAATGGAAACTAGTCTTTGAGGAAACTAATAGTGTTATTGTGTTAAGACAATGGCTTCACGCGGTACCTGTAGTTTGGTTAGGGTTTCTTTGCTTTGAAACAAAACGACGCCGTTTGGAAAATTTTTGAAAACCGGCCGAATTCCAGTCCGGTTCGACTGACCGGTTCTCGGCGGTTCGGCAATTCAACAGCAGTTTTCAAATCTAGCAGTTATAGTTTCTAACCGAACTGCAAATTTTATCGGTTCATAATTCAACCGAACAGTTCGAATAAATTCTCAGAACTTTGCTTAAAACAATAACAATTATACGTACGTGACTACTTTTCTCTAGCGATTTATCATGTAAAAGGGTATCATATAAAAAATATTTCTAATAAATTATAAGGTATTTTTCGTTAACAAATTGTTTTGTAGTATTAAATAATATTTATCAAAAATATTATTTATTCATAAAATTATCAGTCCCTACATATTAATATATATAAATACATATGTAATTTTACTCATTATTAATATATATTTATATTTTTAATATGTATTTTATATTAATAATGAATTTTAGTATACATTTAACATAATTAAATATTTATACAGCATCTCCCTTAAAACAATAACAATTATACCTATGTGACTACTTTTTTATGGCGGTCCATTATGTAAAAAGATATCAAGTATCAACTAACAAACTCCCTAATCTAGAAAATATTATTATGGACTAAAAAATTTTATCTCCAATTCTCCATTCTTAATTTGTTACTATTTCTTTTTTCTTTAATAAACAACAGGTTAAAAATATGTAAGAGAAAAAAAAGATTACACAATCACTTTAATAAACATGATTCTAATCAAATCTGTAAAGAAACTAAGATAAATATAAGAAGTATGAAAGGAAATATATGATAATCATAATGTTCATGTAAAGTGAGTTTATTCGCATAAGAATTCGCTTTTTTAAATTCTTGGTGGAGGCTCTAACTTTTCAATCTGCTACAATAATTTCGGTTGGCCAAAACTAAAGATCTCAAGGAAATGAAAATCAATTAAATATTTGAATCAACTTTCATCTTAGTTTATTACTATTATAATATACAAAAATGCTATGTGCATAGAAAAAACACAATAACTAAATTAATTACTATATATTTATGTATTACATGTGTTGTTTAATCTATTTTTAATATGTATTTGATATATATTTTATACAAGTGATTGATTTTTAATTAAAAAAAAAGAAGAGAACAAAAAAAATAGCTGCAATAACAAAAGAGGAGGCAAAAATTATAAAAAAAAAATGCATCAAGGGGTGAAAAGAAAAACTTTGAATTCTTTTTTATGTATTCCATTTTTTGAATTTTTTTGTACTACTTGATTAAAAAGTTTATTTTCGATCAATGACTTATTCATTTAATACTATTAGTATAAAATACAAAATCAAATATAAAAAGCAATTCTTATTATATATAAATAATATGTATATGAATTTTGTTAACAAGTGCCCTTAAACACACCATGTAAAATTATTTAAAAAAAATTTCTAACTGTTATACACTTTTTGCTTAGTAAAAATATTAAATTTTTAAAATCTTTAATTTATCAGTATAATATTTTTTAATAAATATATAAATTAATTTTAATTAATTAATATATTACAAGAATAAAGCTTATTAACAACCACAAAAATAGTCAGAAATTTATCGTTAATTTGACGTAAAATATAATTTGTGACAGAAAATTAGCTACTGCCTAGCAACCAACGATTTTCTTGCTAATTACAAGTTACAAATCAGTGAGGCAAATACAATAATAATTCATCGGAAAATTTTTTTACGACCGAATAAATAGTCGCAAATCCATCACTAAATTAAAAGCTAATTCGAAGAAGAAATATACTAAAAAGTAATCACTAATTAGTGATAAACTCTAATACAATAGACTCAATTAAATTTTTAAGAGAAGGTGTTCCTCTAAAAGAAAAAAAAAATGCAAAAATAATTATGTTTTTTTATTATGAAGTATTGTTAGAAGTTAGAACTTAGAAGTATTAGAAGAATAAACACAGCAGTAGACGCATGAAGCAATTTAAATTGGACTCAGCCTACGCATGGGGTACACCCTTGTGAGTTGTGACCACCGACTCTGGCCAAGAACTGCACCGACGGTTACTACCACCTGTGTTGCCAACCTCCTTTTCTTCCGTTCGGTTACAGATGCTCTGCTCCAAATGAGCCACTCCTGCTCCAATAGGTCGTTTAAGACCACCACAAAACCCTACTTAGATTTTCCCTCATCAAAAGCCTATTTATATTTCTTTTTTTTTTTTGAAAAAATTCTATGATTTCAGATTTAATCACACCAGTGTATTTACCGTGCCTAATTAAGAATTTTACCGTCATTAACAACATGAAAGCCAAAGTCAAACATCTTCCTCCTATCCACGTGTAGTTTTACTAATTGGTGGTGGAAAGGATATAATCATTGTAGCACAGCACATTTATGGCCACCATAGACCGCACCTCCTATTTATTAGTTATAATCAACCCCCTCCTTTTGAAAAATTAAATAACTTCAAATGAAGCTTTGTAACAATGGTGCAGCAAGAATTATTTAAGGAAGTAAACAAGGAGTAGCAGTATACGAATATACATGATAGACAGAAATATGGTCATAAATTCTATGTGTATCCTGTGATCAATGCTAGTCCAAACAAACTTCAGGTTCTCTCTCTAAAATCAAATCAAATCACTAGAATGGCAAAATTTTGCAAAATCAAAGACTATTCCCTTCTTTTGGGGCTCTGAAGTGAAAACCCCGTTTTTTCATGATGATCTGGGTTTTCCAGAGCTGAAGTAGCAGTTGCAGTACCCTCATCTTTACCCTCGCCAGAGGAATCATTTCCTTCCAACTGCCCTGACGTTGATGAAGATTTGTTTCCGGAAACATTACCAAGCAGGCTTTTATACATAGTAAGGGCCTGAGCCATCATGTTAGCAGGATTGGATGCAGAGCTAGGAAGCAACATTGTCGTTCCCTGAGAAAAAAGTAAGAGAACATAAGACAAATTTCAAAGCGAAAAAAATGGTTAAATGGTCCTTGTTAGCTTGTAATCTACTACCTCCTTGGCTATGTTACTGAAAGCATGAATATATTGCTCAGCAACCCTTAAACTTGCTGCCTGCAAAGCAAATGACAACATCAATTCCATCCCCTTCTTTTATTTCATGATACATGGAAAATTTGAAATAAGTGAGCCAATTAGGAGCAAATCTATACACCAGATTTCCTTTATCAGCTTCAGAGATGATGTCAACTCAAACACCATTCTAGCCTATTTGATTATGGATTGCTCACAATAAATCAAAACTACATAAAATAGTCAACCAGACCCTGCAATGAAAACTGTAATAATGACTCTCTCTCACACATGCAAAAAAAAAAAATGCTGGCATGCCCCAAGCCCCCCAGCACCAAAAAAATGCATCATGTAAACAGTAGAAATTTAGATGCAAGTAAACAGTAGAAATTTAGATGCTGCATCTATTTTGGTAAATATTCAAATAGTTACACAATTGGCCAAAATACTAAGAAGTTATGGACCAAAATATAATTTTATTACTTGCACAAGATGCAGCAAATGGAATATGAATAAAATGACAAATCTCACCTCTGCTCCTCCAATTTCTTTCAGGGCTTTTGACACAAGATGGATAGCTTCAGCCTCACCTGAAGAAGTATAATTGTAATTATAAAGACTTAGAGATTAAAGATATCAAGAGGAAGCAACAATTTAGTTTCTTCAAAAAAAAAGTAAAGGATACATAAAGGAAATAGAGTAGTGATTGCATGCCAATTGGAACACAATGTAAGTGGTGGCTTGATATAAAAGAATACTAGTAATACTTTGGACCATCAGCCTACATTTCATCATCCCCCTCCCTTCTCGCACGAAACAACATTTTTATCACAAAGGGAACATACATATGACACATTATAAGTATGAAGAGTTTTTGCCTGTGATGCTCAGTGGTGATGCCAAATCCTTCTTAAGAATTAATATGGATACATAATTGAAAGATGGAAACAGAGCAAAACACGAAATTAACCTTTAGCTCTATTGACATGATCCATCTTTGCAGCTTCTGATGCTAGGATCACTGCACTCTTCTTACCATCAGCAATGTTGATGTTGGCCTGTCTCTCTCCTGTTCAACATTAAACATCATCAATTCCAGTACACACACAATCTTAAAAAGCTGGATGACATGGGTGCCAAAGTCAATTCCAGGATGAGAATTAATGTAAAAATATCACAGTAGAACCTCCCAATAAATGGAAAATCAATTTGATTACCTTCAGACTCAAGAATTTGAGCTCTCTTTTTCCGCTCTGCCTCTGCTTGCATCTCCATAGCAGCTCTCACTCCACGTGGAGGAGAGATATCCCCTGAAAGAAAAATTACACATACTGTCAAGTACAAAATCAGGGGAAGGAAAATATTTCAGTTTAAAAAATATGTTAAACTTACGTATTTCATATCGAAGGCATTCCAGCCCCCAGCTTTCAGCAGCCACACTAATGGCCTCCTACAACAATTTTTTCCATATAATCAATCTTCGTTATTTGAACACAGATGTGAAAAGAGTTGTTCTTTCTATTCATTAAGAAGAATTTGAAAATCCTGTTTTTTTCTTTATCACAAAGAAAACACTAGTCTAACACCTATTGAAGAAAAGCCTATAGCCATTATTTCATGTCTATTCTCTCTCATCATTGTTAAATGAAACCAAGGGACAAAGGAAATTTAGAAACTATGTTCAGGATTTGAAAGATAATATTCAAATTCGCTTAACAAAATAAGCTTGCTTTCACTTTGAAAATAAACCTAGCTTATAAACCCATGATCAAATAATAGAATTACTTCCTAAGTCCTAGCCCGAAATCAGAATACAGCGTAAATGCATGACGAGATGTTTTCTTTCCAGCAACTGCAAGCCTTAGGATCTATGTTTGTGGAAGGATATTTTCAATTTCCCTACTGTGGATATGTTTGAAACATATTACTGTCCCTTTCAAAATCCACTACAGTTCAAGAAACAATCGTTGGGGCAAAGAAAGAGAGATATTCAGCTATTCAGCTATTACATATGCTAGAATGCTCCAATCAATTAATTTTGCAGCATGACACACTGACACATTGATAAGGTATTTAGTAGAAGAGCATACATGATACCCATTACACAGTGACAAGATATTTCTAACATGAGCCTTATTTATACTTAGCATGTATTTACAGTCACCATTATAATAGTAATAGCCTCTCAAAATAAATGTACTTCCGTCAAACCAATGATACGCTCAACTTTTCATTGGTTCCGAATTGGATTTTGAAACAAGTTTATTTCATTGGAGAATAGGGACTAATAGTCACAAACTTGGTGAACATTATGCTTCCGCACTTGTCCCTCATGTATAACTAAATTCAAATAAGACTTCAAAATTACTATATGATAAATAGAACATCAGCTGCAGTTCCAGGAAGTCCAACAGTTCCATGTAAAGAGGCACCATGTTCCTCTTATCCAAGATTTACACCAACACCATACAACTTGAAATTCAATCAGCTAGGATGCTTCCTTAAGTAAGAATAAAAAAGGAAAAATAAAACAGATGCCAAAACGACCAAAACTGATCCAGAAAACTATACTCAATTACTTACCACAATCTTCTTATTCAGCGTGTCCCTTTCCTCGAATGTCTTGTCAAGGGTAATCTTGCCAAGCTCACTACGCATAGTCGTTTGTGCCAGCTGAATGACAGCATAAATGGGATTCTCTACTCCATAAGAAGCTAGCTTAGGATTCACAATCTGCACCCAGACATTCAAATCCTAAATTAAATAAACACAAAATTTAAATAGATAATTATCAACACCATTATTTGCCGTTGACCAATAAATGAAATAGAGATGCAAGAAAACAAAGAACAATGAAGACCTTGATGTAGAGAACACCATCAATGAGGATAGTGACATTATCTTTAGTGATAGCAGATTGGTCAGGAATGTTAATAGCCTCCTCTTTGAGGGAATGCACATAAGCAATGCGGTCAACGAAGGGGATCAAGAAATGAATTCCAGAGGGAAGTGTCTTAACGTACTTTCCAAATCTCTCTATCACAAAGGCTTTCTTCTCCGGCACAACGCGAATCCCCCAATTCATCGGAGGAATAATCTCATAATTCCTGCACAATCAATTAAATTTTCATAAAATCTATAAACAAAAAGATTCAGTGGAAATGAATGAATCAGGTGAGAAGAGACATGAAATAACCTAGAGATAGGATCGCGACTAGATCGGAAGTGGCGGAGGGAGGAGATTCGAGATGGAAGAGAAGGGGAAGAAGCTGTGCGATGAGTGAGATGGGTCTGACGACTTAGCTGAGTGAGATTTCGAACTGCTTTTCTTGCTAAACTGCTTCTCCAAATCGTAGTCGCCATTTCCAAGCTTGGGATTTCTTCTCTGGAGTCTGGAACAGCAATCCCTTGGTTCTTCAATGACTGGGATTTTAAACCCTGGCCTAAACCCTAAAACCCTTTCATTCTCTCCCTTTTGTTTTAAACCAGGGTATTCTTGCCGTGCAGACCAAGTTGAACAAAATTCAAATTTTTACGGGAAATAAAAAAAATTAAATACTTAAAATTACAATGTAAAATTTAGTATAAATTTAATAAAATTAATTTATCTATTTAAAATTATTAATATCGAAATATTTTTAAGAGTTCGATCGAAATTTTAACTATTATATTATACATACAAAAAGATTTATAATATTATTATAGTAAATAAATATTTGCTATTTTTATAAATTTTTTTATTTCAACAAAATTTTGACCGTTTACAAAAAAACACACAAAAAATATCTACTCAGTTTTTAAAATTATCAAAACTTAAGAATGAAAAAAAAAATAGACCTGACTCACGATTTACGATTTAATATTTAGAATTTTAATTGGATAAATTAGAATTTCAGAGTCAAAATTGAGGTCAAGTTAAAATTTTAAAGACAAAAATAAGTATTTAGTCTTTTAAGTTAAAATTTCAAAGACAAAAATAAGTTAAAATTAAAAATTTATAAGAGATTGTAAGAGAATTTTGTTGACTAAATACTTATTTTCGTCTTTAAAATTTTAATTTGACTTTAATTTTGACTTTAAAATTCTAATTTATTCAATTGAGATTCCAAATATTGAATCGTAAATTGTAACTCACATCTACTTTTGGAGTGATTTTTGTCTTTGTACTTCTAGTTCTTAATGATAAATAAATAAACAAACAAATAAATAAAAGAGGTCGAATATAATTAAAATTAAAAAATAAAAAATTTATTAAAATAAAATATAATTTAGTATAACATAACACAACCATTCTTAGAATAGGAAATTATAAGGTATTTATCACTATCAAATTCTTTTCGTAGTATAACATCTCCGTTAAAAGTTTGGAGTTGATATTTTTGTGTTCTTATTTCCGAGAAATACAACAAATTAAAATTGCAACAAATTTAAAATATTATATTATTTAAAAATAAATTAGATAATAATATAATATATAAAAAATATTATATAAAACATTTTGATGAGAATTTATATATGATTTAATATAATTATTCAATAAAAAATATAAAAAAATCATATTTAACCGTTATCTTTTAATTCAATACAATAATAATATGTATTAAATTTAATTGATTAAGAAGTGTAAAAAATTATTTAGTAGCATACTAAAATTGATTTAAATTTTATAATGAACCATAATAAATAACATATTAATACTACAGAAAAATCTAATTATTTTGTATATATCAAATCTATCTATTTATTTTTAATATATAAAAATAAATGAATAAATTTACCACATTATTTTTAAGATATTTTTTTTATTAATGTCATCATGTCATGTCAGTAACATTATTTAAATTTTTGTTAAATTAACTATTATTTTCAAATCAACAAAAAAAATATATAAACTATAAGTAATAAGTATTTAATTATAGCTAATAAAAAAAGTATTCTATTATATACATAAATTCACACATAAATTAAAATTATAGAAAATATATATAACAAGTAATAGAAATATATGTAAATTATGGTGTAAAATTATTAATGACAATAATTAGAAATTAATATTGTCTAGCCAAATTTGTAACCTACATCCATATTCCTATATTTATTATATCTTACCGTTATAAATAATACACTAAATTTATAACCCCAATAATTAATTTATTAATTTCTATAAATAACTCATTAAATGTAATAAATATTCATATTACAAATGTCATAATAATATTATTAGTTATAATAAATTTTACGTTACAAATATTCAAATTCCATATTATTTGAACTACTTATTATATAAGTCTCTTATCACTATTCCTTCAAATAACATCAAATTTAGCACAGAAAATTTATTTTCGAATTACACAACATCTCAAACTTACTCAATGGAGCATCATTCTTTGGACAATATCACCAAATCTTTTCTTAATATATAAAAGTAAATGGATAAGTTTACCCACATTACTTTCAAGACATCTTTTTTCTCCTATTAATGTCATGTCAGCAACATCACTTACTTGACAAAATTTTAGAATCAACCACTCAATTTTTATTAAATTAACTATTATTTTTAAATTAGCAAAAGAAAAAGAAAAAAAAGTATAAACTAAAAGTAATAAGTATTCAATTATAGCTAATAAAAAAGGATTCTATTATATACATAAATTCACACATAAATTGAAATTATAGAAAAAATATATATACAAGTAATAGAAATATATGTAAATTAGGGTGCAAAATTACTATCGACAATAATTAAAAATTAATAGTGTATAGTCAAATTTGTAACCTACAAAGACATATTAAATTGATGAAGTATTCTAATAGGATGTGGAGCTTTTTTCCTGGCTTAATGAAGTGAAGTTAATAGTAGGAACTCTTCAAACCCGAAATAGATGAAAGCCAATAAAGAAGCGTATGAGTTGAAAGCAAAAAAGGCTTACAGGCAGAGGCAGGGACTTAGGTTGAGGGGAGAAATGACTTGATGAAGCGTTCCATTCTTGAGCTAAGAATTTAAAGAATGATGATAATGTGGGATTTATTGTCTTTGGTAGTTATTTTTTAGTTCTTGATCTAATTATGAAACAAGTTTTTCTGCGACTGCCTGCCTTTTAATCAAAAATTGATTTAAATTTGTTTTGTAAAAGATATATTTCTTAATGTAAAACGAAAATTTAAAGTCAAGATTTTATTAAAAAAATCACATTATTAACTAATTTTGTTAAGTTTAAAAATAAGTAAAAAAAGTGAAAAAATAAATAAATCTTAAAATAATATAATTTTTATGCACATGTTTTTATATTCAATTAGGATTTGTTACTAAAAAAATCACTCGTTCAGTAGCTCTTGAAAAGTATAGCTAAAAATGAAAAAAAATGCTTTTGTCAAAGACTAGAACTGGACTCTAATCCGGTTCACTAGTTTTTCGGTCGAACCAGCTGATCCAGTTTGATTTTTAAAACTATGGATTGAAATATGAACATAATTTCAGAGACCAACAAATATTATCTCTTTGTTGACAATTAAGTTGTTTTAATGGTAATTAAGATCTAATAATGGTTTATAATAAAAGAAGCATTCTTTTGCAATATTGAACCTATAGTAGTAGTCAGGGGTGTTCATAGATTAGATCATATCCATATAAATCCACAGTATTTATCCGTATCTGATCTGTAATTTGAGGATGTGATCTGATCTGTAATTAGATTGGATCGAATCGGATCCACACTCTAACTAAATAGAAGTAAATATGTTTAAAAAAGTAAGCAAAAAAAAATTATTGACTTTTTTTTATAAAAATAAAAATTTTTCATATTTTTTATTTTATGGATATATTTGATATCTGATCCAAATATAAAAAGTGCGAATATCGAATTTGATCTAATGAGTTTAGTGCAGATTGAATCGAAATTTCAGCCATATCCCATCTGTAAACACCCCTAGCAATAATAACTAAAAAATTATAATGATTATATTTTTAACTAAGAGGAAGTGCCAAAAAAAAGCACTAAATACAAGAACATTTAATCAAATATTAAAAGACAATTTTACTTTAAAACAATTGGACTTTTTTTGCTCATATATATATATATATA
>NC_029773.3:3019627-3024496 GCF_000817695.3 Arachis duranensis | reverse complement strand
GAAACCAATGAGGTAGCAAAGATAAGTATCAATAGTGATGAACATTGTCTTCTCATCCGTATACACATTGTAATAACAGCACGAGCTTTCTTCATCGTACCAGTCCAGCTTCTCTTCCGGCCTCACCACGTCAAAGTGCTTCCCTAGCACTGTCTTCGCCAACTTGTCAACATTGTACCGCCACAGATCCACCTTCTCCCCACCTCCTTCATCCCTTCCTCCGCCATTGCCCTAAGGTCCAACGCCTTCTTCAGCTCGATCCCGTGGTGCTTCTCCAGCTTTGCCTTCACCTTTTCGATCTCCATTCCCACCGCGATAACCCTAGGGTTGGCGAAGAAGTCGCAGAGGGGCCTAGGATTTTGCTTCGCTTTGTAATAGTCGGCTTGTTGGAGAAGAGGGTAGAGGAGGCAGTGAGAGCCAACACAGAGGGAGATGAAGTTGTAGCCATGGTCCTTGACGCCGCGCTTGGTGTACTTGGTAAATTGGTGCTCGGCAGTTACACCCACCATGACCGAGGTGTTTTTGGGAGTGGACTTGAGGAGGTTGGTGAGCCACTTGGAGAGCGTTTGAGAAGAGGTGGTATTGATGCAGAGGATGCTTTGGTCGTCGGCATAAACGGTGTAAGGATAATGGCGGGAAGTGAGGTCGTACGTCTCGATTTCGGTGATCATGTTGGGTTCAATGCTGATCTTGAGAACCATTGTTGTTAGTGGTTGTAGGATCAGGGACTTGCAACGTTTATCGGATCATCTTCTTGGAGTGGTCGGGGTGGTGGAATCTGCAAAGATACTCCGCAGTCTGAATGAGTTTGTACCTAAGGGCTTCTGGCTCTCCTTTATATAGCTTATGATAGTTATCTTATCTTATCTTAATTACTTTTTTATTTATAAACATTTTAAGAGCTTGTTTTATTATATATATTTTGATGAATGTGATATATTTTTTTATGTAAATAATCTTTTAAAAAAATCTAATAGTTAATCTATTATCTTTTTTGTTATAGTCCAAATTAAATTTTTTTTATTGTTTTTGGAAAGAAAATCTTTTGAAGAATTTAATAATATGTGATGAGGAACAACGAATAAATTATACAGAAACCAATTAAAACGCAACATAGAAACATCTTTAAAAAAAGATATTTTAAGCGTCTTTATCTGAGTGACCTCCTTTTGAAAAAGCATTTTGAAGAGATTAGCCGAAATCTATATAAATTATAGAGTTTGCTAGTGGATGTGGCGAACTTGTCTAAAATACAAAAAAAAAAATCGTATTTAAGAAATTAAAATTAAAAAATTAGGTATAGATAACTAATAATTTTTTTTATTTTATTTTTGAAAAATTTTCTCTCTTTTTATAAGTGATCTTTTTAATATTCAAAAAGATATTTTTTAAGTGATATTGTAACTATATTTTTTATTTTACTATAAAAAAGTAATATAGAAAAAATATAACCTATTTTATAAACAGATTAGGCTTTTTAAATATAATCTGAATTGCTAAATGGGTGATTTCTTTGTAATATTATAAAAGTTTTAAAGTATTTTTTTATAAAATAATAGATATGAAAATTAAAAAAAAGAAATTAAAAAGTAGAAATAATAATGACAAAAAATTCGTTAAACAAAATAGTTAAAAAAATTAAAATATAAAAGAACAATAAAAAATCATTAAACAAACTGGTTAGCTCATAAAACAATATTTTATCATATGGTTTTAAGTTAATAGAGCTTATATTATTTGATATCTATTTAATCTCAAATAATATCCATTTGCTTTAGTATATTATTCGTGCGTAAAAATTAAAAAAAAGACTTGCGTGTAATTATTTTTATGTAAAATTAATAATTAAAAATAAATTAATATTAAATTATTTTATTGTTCTTTTTTTTCTGTTCTAAAAATCAATAGATGCTATATTATGGATAAATATATTTATATGATTTTAAAATAACCTCATAAAAATTGAAAAGTGAGATTTTTCTAAAAAATTAAAAATATACAAAATATTATGTAAAATAACTTATAAATAACATATTTTAAACTAATAATTATTTAAAAAGATACATTGTTCCATCTAAAGTCCCTTCGGCAAAGCCATCGAGACCTTAGATAGGACCTAACACACCACTCCTTCAGCATTGCCATTAGAGCAAGAGAGCTAGGAGATCAAATATTTCAATACTTACACCATTGTTCTATACATACCAATATTCCTACACCATTAATCAAACTAAGCCATATGCTACCCTTTACTAATGTTAAATTGGCATACATTCACATTTTAGAAAAGAAAAATAATTAAGGTAATAATTAAACCAAACTAAATATACTACTAAAACTTTTTGCTTGAGTAGTCTCCTCCTCTTTTCGTAAATTTTCTTTGGTCCAATAAAATACACATATTATATTATAGTTCCTACATAAAATATTAATTAAAATAAGATAACTACCATGATTAAATAATTCAAAGAGTTTAGAGTAACAAATTAAATAATTTTTAGATTAGTGAAAAAACCACGTACTATAATCAGTTATGTCAAGCATACTCTTTCTTCCTAGATTTTCTCCTCTAGCTCTTTTTTCCTGGCGTTTAAAAAATTTTTGAGAGTGACTAACAACTTGTGAATAAGTTCTTGTTTTAACATATTCACTTGAAATTTTTGACCATTGTTTTCCTAATCCTTCGTAGCCTTGGAGAAACAACCTGCAAAAGAGATAGTTTGATATAATGAATGATTAGCAGAATTTATAGGAAAGTTCTCTCTGAGCTTTAAACGACGAACACATACTTGTGCTCTTGTAAAGTCCAATGAACTGTTTGTTGCCGTTTATTGTTGTTACTAGAAGCCGCATGTAAAGGTTCATGTTGGATTATGTTGCTGTTGGCATGTTGGTTTTGCTCTCTTCTTGCCCCTGACATTGATGATGAGAGTAAGGTAATATGCATTGGCACTGGCATGTCTGCCGCTGGCGCCATTACCTCCATCCTACCATGATAAATTACCAAGATATATTTACATTACAGAAAAACAGGGTATCCATATATCTGTATGGAAAAAAAATAAATAAAGAAATAAAAAGAGAATGAAAATATTTAGAGGAACAACCTGTGATGCTGATGGTGCGTCCAATGAGGCGGTGGAGGAGGTGGTGGTGGTGTTGCATTGACGACGGGAATGGAAAGAAGGCTGTGTTCCAATGAGGTAGCAGGCAGAGGTATCATGATGTTCATGTTCTCAGGATTACCGTTTTTGATAGCATTAACGTCGGTCATCAGTTTCAAGAATCGCTCTTGCAGCTGTGCCGGAGTCTTTCCAGGGAGGCGAGCAGCCACGGTTTTCCAGTGATTGTGTATAGCATCCTGGAAACAACTGGCGATAACCGACTCAAAGGCTTTGTTCTCCTCCCAAGTCCAGACCTGAGGTTGTTGATGACCACCCACTGCGGCAATCATCTCTAACGGTGGTTGATAACCCCAAGTGTCATTGAAAAACTGCTCTGTCATCTTGCTTATATCCGTCTGCGACTTGGATTGATGCTGAGACTGAAGCGGAGATTCTAGCTGAGGCAGAGGCAGAGGCAGAGGCAGAGACTGACAGTAAGGCTGAGGCGGAGATTCTAGCCCACGTGGTTGATTAACACCGACTTCAATAGCACATTGCTCTTCAAAGTTCGTTGTATGCGGCTGGAGCTGAGGCTGAGAATGCTTGGTAGCTTCCGTCTCCTCCCAGTTCTCTTTCGTATCCATCATGAAAAAAGCTTCCAGTTCCTCTTTCATCTTTTCTGGGTTATACTCCATATCCATGTTTGAAAGAGTGTTATCCCAAGAATGCAGCTGTTGATTGTCGTCCAAGCCCGAGGCAAACAGATCTTCCATCATCTTCATCTCCTTGGTATCCATCATTAAAAGAGCATTTAGCTCCTCTTCAATTATTGCTGCGTCATCTATTTCCTCTGCAATCATTCCTGCGTTCTGTAAGTCTTTCCTTCTTCTTCTTAGTTTCTTTGTTCTTCTTCTTGGTTCTTCTTCTTCTTGGTTTCTTGGAGAGTTTCTTTCGTTTGTTTTAATCCTTTAATAACACATTTATAGAATCCTCATTTTAGATTAGAGTTGTTTAGATTAAATTAAATTAAGGGAACTTCCACAAGGACTACATTTAATATAAGCTTCACTTCTTAAATTAAAGTGGTTTAGATTACATTAAATTGTGGATAAAATCCAGAAAAATTTCATCTTCAAAATTTTATTTTAGAATCTTTTAATTTTTGTATAATGTAAATTTGGAAACTTTTAACTAAATAAGGAAAGTATTCTAGTAGGATGTGGAGCTTCTTTCCTGGCTTGATGAAGTGAAGTTAATAGCCGCAACTCTTCAAACCCAAAAGAGATGAAAGCCAATGAAGAAGCGTATGAGTTGAAAGCAAAAAAGGCTTACAGGCAGAGGCAGGGACTTAGGTTGAGGCCAGAAATGGCTTGATGAAGTGTTCCATTCTTGAGCTAAGAATTTAAAGAATGATGATAATGTGGGATTTGTTGTCTTTGGTAGTTATTTTTTAGTTCTTGATCTGATTATGAAACAAACTCTTTCTCGACTGCCTGCCTTCTAATCAAAAACTGATTTAAATTTGTTTTGTAAAAGATATATTTCTTAATGTAAAACGAAAATTTAAGATCAAGATTTTATTAGAAAAATTACATTATTAACTAATTTTGTTAAGTTTGAATAAGTAAATAAAGTGAGAAAATAAATAAATCTTAAAATAATTTAATTTTTATGCCCATGTTTTTATATTCAATCTGGATTTGTTACTAAAAAAAATCACTCATTCAGTAAATCTTGGAAAGTATAGCTAAAAATGAAAAAAAAA
>NC_029773.3:3014958-3015530 GCF_000817695.3 Arachis duranensis | reverse complement strand
TGAGCTTGGAGTTTAACTCCATGGAATACTATACTATTGAGCTTGGAGTGTGACTCCATGGAATATTATATTTGAGCTTGGAGTTTGACTCCATGGAATATTATTGAGCTTGGGGATGCGCGCACAGAGGGACTGTCCAATGGTTAACTACCAGGACTTGTCGGGTTGGCTGTATAACCGACAGATGAGACTCATCAGCCATAGGACAGGCATACATCATATGCATTTGTTTGCTTTGTTTGGGTGTGCATTGCTTTAGTTTGTTTAACTGTTAAATTCTACTTATCTGCTACTTGTTCTACTTGCTGTAAATGCTTCTCTATCTGTGTTTTCTTTGCTTGAATTGTATGTGTATGTTTTTGGAAAATTCCTCCTGACGAAGATGTGAGGAGAGAGGATTGTTCCACCAATGATTTGGAGGATTAGAGGAGACAGAACGTGAATTATTAGGTTAAAGTTACATTCAGAATTAGAATACCTTAGATAGCTTTCCTAACTTTTGGTTTAGTTTATTTTCCTTAAGAATGATTCTGAGTGTCGAAGTTTTAGGAATGCCCCTGGCTTTCCCGAGA
>NC_029773.3:3005815-3014858 GCF_000817695.3 Arachis duranensis | reverse complement strand
GCCGCTGGCGCCATTACCTCCATCCTACCATGATAAATTACCAAGATATATTTACATTACAGAAAAACAGGGTATCCATATGTCTGTATGGGAAAAAAAATAAATAAAGAAATAAAAAGAGAATGAAAATATTTAGAGGAGCAACCTGTGATGCTGATGGTGCGTCCAATGAGGCGGTGGAGGTGGTGGTGGTGGTGTTGCATTGACGACGGGAATGGAAAGAAGGCTGTGTTCCAATGAGGTAGCAGGCAGAGGTATCATGATGTTCATGTTCTCAGGATTACCGTTTTTGATAGCATTAACCTCGGTCATCAGTTTCAAGAATCGCTCTTGCAGCTGTGCCGGAGTCTTTCCAGGGAGGCGAGCAGCTACGGTTTTCCAGTGATTGTGTATAGCATCCTGGAAACAATTGGCGATAACCGACTCAAAGGCTTTGTTCTCCTCCCAAGTCCAGACCTGAGGTTGTTGATTACCACCCACTGCGGCAATCATCTCTAACGGTGGTTGATAACCCCAAGTGTCATTGAAAAACTGCTCTGTCATCTTGCTTATATCCGTCTGCGACTTGGATTGATGCTGAGACTGAAGCGGAGATTCTAGCTGAGGCAGAGGCAGAGGCAGAGGCAGAGACTGGGAGGTAGGCTGAGGTGGAGATTCTAGCTGAGGCAGAGGCAGAGGCAGAGGCAGAGACTGGGAGGTAGGCTGAGGTGGAGATTCTAGCTGAGGCAGAGGCAGAGGCTGAGGCGGAGATTCTAGCCCACGTGGTTGATTAACACCGACTTCAATAGCACATTGCTCTTCA
This sequence comes from Arachis duranensis, assembly GCF_000817695.3. NCBI lineage: Eukaryota > Viridiplantae > Streptophyta > Magnoliopsida > Fabales > Fabaceae > Arachis > Arachis duranensis. The sequence goes on along the minus strand of NC_029773.3, from coordinate 3,014,056 downwards.
AAGTTCGTTGTATGCGGCTGGAGCTGAGGCTGAGAATGCTTGGTAGCTTCCGTCTCCTCCCAGTTCTCTTTCGTATCCATCATGAAAAAAGCTTCCAGTTCCTCTTTCATCTTTTCTGGGTTATACTCCATATCCATGTTTGAAAGAGTGTTATCCCAAGAATGCAGCTGTTGATTGTCGTCCAAGCCCGAGGCAAACAGATCTTCCATCATCTTCATCTCCTTGGTATCCATCATTAAAAGAGCATTTAGCTCCTCTTCAATTATTGCTGCGTCATCTATTTCCTCTGCAATCATTCCTGCGTTCTGTAAGTCTTTCCTTCTTCTTCTTAGTTTCTTTGTTCTTCTTCTTGGTTCTTCTTCTTCTTGGTTTCTTGGAGAGTTTCTTTCGTTTGGTTTAATCCTTTAATAACACATTTACAGAATCCTAATTTAGGTTAGAGTTGTTTAGATTAAATTAAATTAAGGGAACTTCCACAAGGATTACATTTAATATAAGCTTCACTTCTTAAATTAAAGTGGTTTAGATTACATTAAATTATGGATAAAATCCAAAAAAATTTCATCTTCAAAATTTTATTTTAGAATCTTTTAATTTTTGTATAATGTAAATTTGGAAACTTTTAATAAGGAAAGTATTCTAGTAGGATGTGGAGCTTCTTTCCTGGCTTGATGAAGTGAAGTTAATAGCCGCAACTCTTCAAACCCAAAAGAGATGAAAGCCAATGAAGAAGCGTATGAATTGAAAGCAAAGAAGGCTTACAGTCAGAGGCAGGGACTTAGGTTGAGGCCAGAAATGGCTTGATGAAGCGTTCCATTCTTGAGCTAAGAATTTAAAGAATGATGATAATGTGGGATTTGTTGTCTTTAGTAGTTATTTTTTAGTTCTTGATTTAATTATGAAACAAACTCTTCCTCGACTGCCTGCCTTTTAATCAAAAATTGATTTAAATTTGTTTTGTAAAAGATATATTTCTTAATGTAAAACGAAAATTTAAGATCAAGATTTTATTAGAAAAATTACATTATTAACTAATTTTGTTAAGTTTGAATAAGTAAATAAAGTGAGAAAATAAATAAATCTTAAAATAATTTAATTTTTATGCCCATGTTTTTATATTCAATCTGGATTTGTTACTAAAAAAAATCACTCATTCAGTAAATCTTGAAAAGTATAGCTAAAAATTAAAAAAAAAGCCTTTATCAAAAGCTACGTTTTCTTGTTTTGAAGACGCTTTAGTGAAAAATGCCTATTCAGTCATTGCCAATATTCTCAGAGGCTAGGCTTCTTAAATTCATATATATAATTCTGTATTTTTAATTAAATTAATCAAATATTATATAATAAAAATAAATGTATAATACAGAAGGCGGGTTACAAACAAGCTCTTCTGGCTAACTCTCCTCCCCCCTCCCCCCTCCTCCTACTGTGTTTGGACTAGAACTTTACAAAAGACAATTTAACAGAGGTTTTGCGAGCAAATAGCCATTTGATCAGTTGAGGGACGAGTCCATGGCTGAGACAAATCCTCCAATCCGGTAACAAGGTCAGGAGTCGCGCGAATTGGTTTTGGTGCAATGATTGCAGTGCCTTTGACTTCCAGGCACAAATGTATTTCTTCTAGTCTTCAGTCTTCTCAATCAGTGACCAATCAGCATCGAGGAAGGCATTTCTGAAAAAATAATACATAACAAGTTCATAAAAGTTCAAATATCAAATTTATGACTAAAGAAGAAAAATAATAATCACTCATGCATGAAAAAGATAACAAAACTTAACAATTAACAATGTTTATATTACATTGATACATGAGATAGAGTTTCACATCTAACCAATTCAGACAATTCTGAAGCAAGAAGATAATCTCATATTAGTAAATTTTTTTTTGAAAAATTGAAGCTGTTAATCCTTGTGTACATGTTTTGTAGGATTTTATCAAAAACAACCACGCGCCTTCTTATGATGAGAAACACCTGTAAGTGGTAAAAAGAAAACAATATCAGGTTTAGCATGAGTCAGATCATCAAGGAAATTGAGCTTCTTCTTATCTTGATAATTAATATAATCTGCTTTTGTTAAGTTAAGATATGATTTGGTGATCCAAGGTCCATTGATACCAAGCCTCATTGCTTCAGTTCAGTCTGCAGAAAATTATTTTTTCCCCACTTTTGGATAAGTAACTCAGCATATTATTAAAAAAAAAAAAATGCATAATTGGAGTAGGCAGCAAGGATATACATAAAAATCCCAAGCCAAACAAGGTTTTTAATATAAAGTGAAGGTAAGAAAGGATACAACAATGAAAATGAGAATAACACAAGATCATAACTGACAGTTGAAATGCCATCGAGCTAGTTAGTATCACAATTGACACTAGGCCCAAGTTGTAAGACTAATTGTTTCCACAGAAGTGGCACACATCCGAGTGAATGCAGCTGACAGGATAATTTTACAAGTGATGGGGTGAAAACTTCAACAAAATACTTAGGAGAAAACAACAAGACTTTATGATCACTGATAGACCTGAACCGAACTTGCTCTTCAAAATCTCCTGAAAAAGTAGCACATACAAGATAAAATCCCAAGGACCATTTATCAAACAGTGGAATAGAACACATTCGAATTTCAGGGGAAATTACATGAGAAAGCTGCCAGGAAATTGAATAAGTAAACAGCTCTGGCATGCATTGCTTAATCACGTCTCTGATAAAACTTGTGTTGAATGAATCACGACATTTGAAAGAGTATTGAATCGGACTGGATGTTTAATCAAAATGGCACTTTTCACTTTTCATTATATATTCTCATTATATATATGTTTTTCCTCAATTATTCCACCTCCACTGAAATATACAATTCCTTACGAGTTTGACCATCTAAACCAGGGCATTCAGTTATTTATACCACAAAAATCTCAAATCCAGCACTTAATTATATATAAAATGCAGTTAAATATACCTTCTCTAACAATCAGAACCTAGAACCCTAACAATCAGAAACATACCTTCTTCGACACTGAAACGAGAGAAGAAGTGAGGTAATGAGCAAGAAAGAGAAGATAGAGAGTGAATCAGAGAATGATTATCTAGTGAGTGCACGATGGTGAGCGACGAGGCGACGATGTGAGCTACGATGATGAGCCAAGGAGGCTTGCGACGATTGGGAGCAGCGACGGTGAGCGCGCGAGACGACGATTGTGAGCTGCGACGGTGAGCTCACTAGACGGAGATGATGAGTGGCGGCGACGGCGAGAGACGAAGGAAGGTGAAGAAGAAAACCTCTGTGAATTCGAATGGCGGGTAAGTTCAGTAACTTGAAAACTAAAAACTTGCCTTGAAAATTTTTTCATTAAGCGTATACTAACCATAGGAAACACTTTTGAAAAACGTTTTTTAGTAAGAAAAGTATATTCATATGTATTAAAATAAAGTTTATTTTTAGGATTTTTTAAAAATAAAATAAAAAAAATTATTCTTCTAAATTTGGTTTCAAAATGTCATTTTTTTGGAGACAATGATAATACTTGTCATTCTTAAGATTTCAACTTTTTTTTTCTCATCCAATATGATATTTTTGAAAAAGCATTTTGAAGAAATTAGCCGAAATCTATATAAATTATTATATAGAGTTTGCTAGTGGATGTGGCGAATTTGTCTAAAATACCAAAAAAAATCGTATTTAAGAAATTAAAGTTAAAAAATTAGGTATAGATAACTAATTATTTTTTTATTTTATTTTTGAAAAATTTTCTCTCTTTTTATAAGTGATATTTTTAATATTCAAAATATATCACATTCATCAAAATATATATAAAATAGTTATGATAGTTATCTTATCTCATCTTATCAAATACTTCACTTATCAAAGCCGGATAAGCCAGATAAGATAAGATAACTATCTTAAGCTATATAAAGGAGAGCCAGAGTCGTTTGTTTAGGTACAAATTCATTCTTCATACTTTATACCTTTCAGACGGCGGAGTATCTTTTCAGATTCCACCACCCCGGTCACTCCAAGAAGACGATCCGACAACCGTTGCAAGTCCTGATCCTACAACCACTAACAACAATGGTTCTTGAGATAAGCATTGAACCTAGCATGATCACCGAAGTCGAGACTTACGACCTCACTTCCCGCCATTATCCTTACACCGTTTATGCCGACGACCAACGCATCCTCTGCATCAACACCACCTCTTCCCAAACGCTCTCCAAGTGGCTCACCAACCTCCTCAAGTCCACTCCCAAAAACACCCTGGTCATCGTGGGCATAACTGCCGAACACCAATTTACCAAGTACACCAAGCGCGGCGTCAAGGACTACGGCTACGACTTCATTTCCCTCTGCGTTGGCTCTCACTGCCTCCTCTACCCTCTTCTCCAACAAGCCGACTCTTACAAAGCGAAGCAAAACCCTAGGCCCCTCTGCGACTTCTTCGCCAACCATAGGGTTATCGCGGTGGGAATAGAGATCGAAAAGGTGAAGGCAAAGCTGGAGAAGCACTACGGGATCGAGCTGAAGAAGGCGTTGGACCTTAGGGCGATGGCGGTGGAAGGGATGAAGGAGGTAGGGGAGAAGGTGGATATGTGGCGGTACAACCTTGACAAGTTGGCGAAGACAGTGCTGGGGAAGCACTTTGAAGTGGTGAGGCCGGAAGAGAAGCTGGACTGGTACGATGAAGAAAGCTCGTGCTGTTATTACAATATGTATACGGATGAGAAGACAATGTTCATCACAATTGATACTTATCTTTGCTACCTCATTGGTTTCGAGCTGCATGGTATGATCCATGGAGGTAAGCGCCAAGATTCTAGTAAGTCCAAGAAGAAAGTTAACAAGAAGAAGAACCAGTGCAGTTCCATTACCACCGCCACCGCCGCCACCCTCAATGTCTTCGGAAGAGGGCTATGATGATGATGAGGATGAAGATAACACTAAAGACAATAGCTGATAGTTTTAGTATGGTTGAACAATATACTAGGAATTACAGTTGATGATCAATACATTTTGTTTATGTTTTGAATTATATTGACTTGCTTGTTTATAATACTTTTCTTTTAGTTTGATAATACGATGAATTTGTTTATGTTTTGAAATATTATAAATATTCAAATATAAATTAGATAAAAATTTGTATTAAATTTATATTTATTTTGTATGAAAACAAGTTTATTTTGTAATTAGAAAAAGTAAAAAAAAAATTCTATTTTACCTAACAGACGGATTTACAGACAGATTTTTTATTTGTAATCATGATTTTTCAAAGTTTAAATTACAGACAGAAAATCCGTCGAAAAATCCGTCTGTAATTACAGACGGAAAATCCGTCTGAAAATTCGCCTGTAATTACAGACGGAAAATCCGTCTAAAAATCTGCCTGTAATTACAGACGAAAAATCCGTCTGTAAGTTTGTCGCTTTCAAGAAATGTAGGGAGAATTTACAGAGGGAAAATCCGTCGGTAAATCGTAAAAATCCGTCGGTAATTTTTCGACGGGAAAAAATCCGTCGGTAAAAAATTTCTGACGGGACTTTTACAGAGGGACAAAATCCGTCGGTAACCAAAAATCCGTCTGTAAAAAAGACTAAATCTGTCTGTAAATCTGTCTGTATTTATCCATTTTCTAGTTGTGACTCATGAGGTGTCTTTGATTTCTAAGATTAGTAATGAGGTCATGCATACATAGTTTGATTAGACTTTAGAGTACTATATGACCGTGATTCTATCCTTGTTAATGATAATAACTTTTACCCTTTCAATTCTTATCTGGATTTAGATATAGATTTTTATCATGGAGGCCACTCAAATAAAAACGTTTAAAACATCTTTTTTTAAAGACATCTTTATATTGTGTTTTAATTGGTTTCTGTATAATTTATTTGGTATTCTTCATCACATATTATTGAATTCCTCAAAAGATTTTTTTCCAAAAATAATAAAAAATATTTAATTTGGATTAAAACAAAAAAGTAATAGATTAACATCAATATATATATATATATAACAAGCTCAAACCTCTTAAAATTTAGTCACAAAAAAAACCTCTTAAAATTTTTATAAATAAAAAAATAATTAATTTATATTCGTACAATATATAAAATAATTACTATATTATTATTATATTATAGATTAAGATTCACTAATTTAAATTTTTTTTAATATAAGCATTAAAAATAAATAAAATTTTTATAACTAAATGTAGTGTAACAAAATATATATAATATTAATTAGTTCTTAAAAAATTCTAAAAAAATAGTTTCTTTTATTTTAGTAAAATAACTATTTATTAAAGTAGATAAATTAATTATTTTCTTCTCGTATACAATTTTTTAAGACATAAAAGTAATTAATTAAGACATTGGTTAAGATAATTAAAGTCACTATTTCATTAAATTTTTAATTTAAAGAAAAATCCTAGTTAATTTTGGTATAGAAATTTCAAATTTGAAAACATTGATAAAAATTATGTTGAATTTTGATTTATTTGATACTCATTTAAATTAATCACTACATAAGTTAAAGTTCTATTTTGAAATTATATTTGAGCTTTACTCTGATTTTTAAAGTTTCAATTTACTTAGTTTGATTTTTTAACTTAGGTATTCGTGACTCATATTAGGGTTTTAAGTGTTTTAGTTAAAAAAAAGGTAAAAAAATTTCAATTGTTACATCAAATAGTCGCTAGAATGTATAATGTAGCAGTCATTAGTCCATCTCAGCATGTCGTTAACGATTTTGTGAGACAGTGACAAAAATAAGATTAGGAACCAATATGAGTCATAACTATTAAGTTGGGAGACTAAATTGAGTAAATTGAAATTTTTGAAATTAGATTGAAACATAGTTGTTAGAACCGAACTAGTGATCGAACCGATCAAGTTACTGGTTCACTGGTTTATTGGTTCAACCGATAAATCACTGGTTGGACCGATAAAACCGGTTTCACGTAAATATAAAATATAAAATATTTAAAAACTTAAAATTAAAATTTGAAATACATATCTTCACTAACATTTTATGAAGAATCAAGTCTCAACTTCTAAAAATAACTCAACTAAAAAAACCATAAAATTTTAATACTACAATAGTATCTTATTTTTACACAATAAAAAAATAATTAATTCACGAAGCCTATCATCTAACTATAATATCAGTAGATTTTAATACTAACATCAAAATGAATAACCTTAATCACAATACTAGCAATAAAATAGATCAAGTAAATTAATAAAGTTTTAGTGAAATTTATATTTATATTAATAATGGTATATAATTAAAATATAATTAATTTTAAAAATAGAAAAAACAAAAATTAAATTAAATTAGTTATTTATGTATACTATATAATTAGTATTTGTCAACTATAATACTTAGAAGTGCAATGGCTAAGTGGCAATTTAAGGTTGCTTTTGCTCCAAGGTTCTTGGTTCGAGACTTTGTGGAGACATTTTAAAATTTTTTTCAAGTAGACCAATTCGGTTAGACCGATTTGCACCAGTTCTTACCGGTTCCCACCGGTTTTATTCCTTAAACGGTATAAGGAGTAAATCGAACCGGACCAGAGTCTAGTTCTAGTCCGGTTCACTAGTTTTTCGGTCGAACCAGCTGATCCAGTTTGATTTTTACAATTATGGATTGAAATATGAACATAATTTCAGAAACCAACAAGTATTATCTCTTTGTTGACAATTAAGTTGTTTTAATGGTAATTAAGATCTAATAATGGTTTATAATAAAAGAAGCATTCTTTTGCAATATTGAACCTATAGTAGTAGTCAGGGGTGTTCATAGATTAGATCATATCCATATAAATCCACAGTATTTATCTGTATCTGATCTGTAATTTGAGGATGTGATCTGATCTGTAATTGGATTGGATCGAATCGGATCCACACTCTAATTAGATAGAAGTAAATATGTTTAAAAAAGTAAGCAAAAAAAATTATTGACTTTTTTTATAAAAATAAAAATTTTTAATATTTTTTATTTTATGGATATATTTGATATCTGATCCAAATATAAAAAGTGCGAATATCGAATTTGATCTAATGAGTTTAGTGCGGATCGGATTGAAATTTCAGGCATATCCCATCTGTAAACACTCATAGCAATAATAACTAAAAAATTATAATTATATTTTTAACTAAGAAGAAGTGCAAAAAAAAAAAAGTACTAAATACAAGAACATTTAATCAAATATTAAAAGACAATTTTACTTTAAAATAATTGGACTTTTTTGGC
>NC_029773.3:3004052-3005248 GCF_000817695.3 Arachis duranensis | reverse complement strand
AACAGAACCGGTTCGGCCACATAGAGAGAGAAGAGATAACCATGCATTAACCAACATGCAATTACCTCTAGTCCTTTCTTGATCATCACCCTTCATCAATCCGGGCTCTCCATCCTTAGCTTCCTCTCCAAGATGGATTTCTGGCCCTTGATGCCTTATGATGATGATGACTTCATCTGCTTCAACCTCTGCCTTCAACCATCACTTCGCCACTCTAGCTACTCCCTGTGGTGGTTGAGCAGAATCAAAGACAAGTCATGCTTCAAGAATCTCTCCCTTGGCCGAATCTTCTTCTTCCATTTTGAGCATGAAAGGCTCAAGATTACCTCACCAAATCTAACCACATTTGGTAGTAATCTCAGCCACAGCTCATCTTTCTTTTGGTATGTTTTCTTGCCATCATTAGCTTAATGGTCTTAGGCGCATGCAACATCTTCCTTTCGGTGTTGAAGAACATTTCTTCCATTGTTTCCTGGACAAGGATCGAATAGAGAAGAAGAAAGAGATGAGAGAGAATGAAAAGAATCTGAAGAAAAAACCAATGCAAAGTGTGTAGAACCTATGCACAATTACTCAAGAGGGGGTGAATTGAGTATTGCAACAACAATGAATCTTTTTGCGAAAGTTAAAGACAATATACAAAAGTGTTATTGTACTAGTATTTTTCCAAGAGCTTAACTCAATTGCTAAGCATTTATAAGGAGCTTTTACTTTCCAATAGACACCAACTCAAATAAATTGATCAAGCTTTTCACCAATCGGACTTAAGCTACTCCTTAAGTACTTACGAAGCTACTTTTCGATCACAATTTATTTGCTCAAAGGTAAAAGACAATAATATTGAAGAGATGAGTTTGGAGAGATGCAAACGCTATTTAGAGTGGTTCGACACAATCCTTGTCCTACGTCCACTTTCTTTCTCAATCGCAATTGAGAAGTTCCACTATTGCCAAGCTTCAAGGTGCTCGCGCAAAACCTTTTACAATCCGAGTCCTTAGTTTCTAACACCTCACGGTATATGATCACCACTCGTATACTAACCCACTCCACTTAGAGATACCTTCTCTAAGATTTGCCTTGAGTACTTAGTATACCTCTTTGGTATCCTCACCGACTATAGTGTTTATAACTCTTGACTCAACCTTGGAAATCACACTCCAATTTACGAAGTGTACAAGAAAACAATTCTCAAAGAA
>NC_029773.3:3001196-3003262 GCF_000817695.3 Arachis duranensis | reverse complement strand
ATGGATCTGATTGTTTTGGAAGATTCTGGCCTTCCTTCATGCTCACTGTCCGATTTTCGCCCTTTGGTTTCCTTAGTCACTCCTCCACCTCGGATTGTAGACACATCGTTTTCTACCTTCTCATTCAACAAATCAACTTTAAAGTACTCAAATATTCCAGTTAAAAACATACCATAAGGCAGGTTAGCCTTTCTGGTGCTTCTAACAGAATCCCACATGTGTCTAATCATAATATAACCAAAAGAGATAGGAGTAGAGGTAACCAAAGCAAACAATATGAGACAGTCAGAAAATGTTACTCGGTTGTGTGAGCCGCTTTGGGGAGTCAGAATATGAGTGATGATTCGGTGAAGCAGGGAATTGACTGGTCCAAGGGCTTTGTGGGTTGGAATGGTGCCATGCAATCCAGAGAGATTCTTGCAAATGTGTTGGAGAACGGTATTGTGTGAAACGCCAACTTGTGTGTCCCATTTTTCCACCATATATGCTCGTGGACCTTCATCCTTGAAGCCCAGGGCCGCTCCAATTGTCTCAGCATCAAGGGCTATTTGAACCCTTTTGACATAGGAATGAAGAGTGCCATCAATGAGTCGCATATTAGCATAAAATTCTCGAACAAGACCTGGGTACACTGGCTTTTTGATAAGGAGCAGAGGTTTCCAGTTGAGAAGTTCAAACAGAGAGGGAATGTTGGTGTTCTTGAGATTTTTGAGACTAACAAGATAGGTAGTGCACAAATGACGTTTCTCCATAACCTCTTTGTGAAACTCAAAAGAGGTGCAGGAGTTAAATCTGCTTGGATCAAAATGAGAGTGAGACTTGCCATACTTGTCTCGGAATTCCATGGATTCCAAGTTCGGAGGTTCAGTTGTGTCATTTAGTGCAAACCCTTGATTCTTCTTTGAGCTTTTTCCGGGGGTAGTCTTCTTCGGTGATGATGGAGGAGGTGAAGGAGTAGGAGAAGTATGAGATTCTTGCTCTTCTTCTTCAACTGCGGGTTGTTTGTTCTTTCCTCGGCCTGAGCTCTTGTGAGCAATCACCTTCTTTCTCATGGTGGTTGTTTGTTTGGATGGTGGTGAAGGAGAAGATGATGAGGTTGAATGAATGTGGATATGAGTGTGGGTTTGAGGCGTTGATGGTTTCTGAGAAAGAAGAATTCTCTCACTCTTTCTTGGCGCGGTTTTCTTTTTCATAGTAATGGAGGAATGAGAATATGAAAGGGTGTGGTTGATAACCGAGTGGAGTGGGAGAGAAGCAAGGTGGTGAAGCATTAAATGTGGCTTGGAGAGAGAGAATGATGGAAATAATGATCATTAGTGGACGGTTAATGACCATTATGGGTGGTTATTACCCAAAAGGACGATTTCCTTTTTAACTTTTGAAATCAAAAACTGAAAAGTGGTTGCCTTAAATCAAGGGATTAGATAGTGGGAAGGATTTGATTTGACAATAACTATTTCCAAGGAGATATGATGACACAAGGAGGAAGATCTTTATGTACATAGAGAGATAACTAACAAAACTGTTATGGTGGGGTCATGAAATTTTGGTGGGGCCCATAAAATTTTGAATTCTGCGTTGCCTCCCCCTAGACCATAGCTCTTCCATTGTGCCATTTATTTTCATCTCGTCCAAACCTACGAGCAAAACAGAACAGAGTCACAAATTCACAGATTTTCAATAAAACTTAAATCAAACATTCCCAAACTTTTTCTTAATGTACAGAATCTGTCTTCACAGAGAGGTTTTGTAAAAATATCAGCAATTTGGTCTTCAGATTTTACAAATTTAATATCAATAGTACCCTTTTGCACATGTTCCCTAATAAAGTGATATTTTATCTCAATGTGCTTAGTTCTTGAGTGCAGAACATGATTTTTTGAAATGTTTATAGCACTCATATTATCACAAAATAAGGGTATACTATTGATTTTTAATTTGTAATCTTCCAATTGTGTTTTTAACCAAATTAATTGTGAGCAACAAGAAGATGCGGAAACATATTCGGCTTCGGCAGTGGATAGAGCCACTGTGGCTTGTTTCTTGCTTGACCACATGTTGAGTGA
>NC_029773.3:2999680-3000619 GCF_000817695.3 Arachis duranensis | reverse complement strand
CCAAATACAATGTCATCAACATAAACTTGAACAAGAAGGATATCATCATTAGATGTTTTAATGAATAAGGTAGTGTCGGTGGTTCCCTTTTGAAAATGATTTTCCAACAAGAAGGCACTAAGCCTTTCATACCACGCTCTTGGAGCTTGTCTAAGGCCATAAAGAGCCTTAGTTAATTTAAAAACATGATTTGGAAATTCTTTGTGTTCAAAACCGGGGGGTTGAGCCACATACACTTCCCTATCAATAAAGCCATTAAGGAATGCACACTTAACATCCATTTGAAACATTTTGAAACCTTTATGGGCAGCATAGGCAAGAAGCAACCTAATTGCTTCCATTCTAGCTACCGGAGCAAAAGACTCATCAAAATCAATACCCTCTTCTTGATCGTAACCTTGGGCCACTAATCTAGCCTTGTTACAAACAACTTGTCCATCCTCACCAAGTTTATTCTTAAAAACCCACTTAGTACCCGTTACCTTCTTACCATCCGGATGAGGTACTAGTGTCCAAACCTTATTCTTGTCAAATTGAGCAAGCTCCTCTTGCATTGCTTTGACCCATGATGGATCCTCAAGAGCTTGTTTGACATTGTTGGGCTCTATTTGTGACAAGAGAGCAAGACTGCTAGGTTCGGTTGGCCTTTTGGTGGATGATCTTGTAGTTACTCCTTGAGAGGGATCACCAATGATGAAGTCATGAGGATAACCCTTCATAGACTTCCATTCTCTAGGCTTTCGAACAGGTGTTGAGCTTTGATGAACTTCTGGTGGTATCACTGTTTCAGTTTCTCGTCCCTGCTCAGGAGACAAATCGGAAGTTTCTCCTTCAATCTGACGAGACAAAACTGGACTGGCAGATTCTTCATTCTAGACAGATTTGGGATTTTCTTTGCTTGTTCCAGCTCCTTCTCCATCTGAATCATTATCTATCACA
>NC_029773.3:2995332-2998216 GCF_000817695.3 Arachis duranensis | reverse complement strand
TTGGGACAATCAGATTTGAAATGACCCATTTCCTTGCAATTGTAACAAGTTACTTTGCTAAGGTCTTTCTTCATCCTCCTTGAGCTGCTGCCTTTGCCTTTGAGCTTTGCCATTTTCCTGAATTTTTTTGCAAACAACACAAACTCATTTTCAGAAGAGTTATCACTGGATTCATCATCCAGAGGGTTAGTCATAGAAGAAAAAGCAATTCCTTTCTTTTTTGACTCTTTTTTCAAATAGGAGTTTTCAAAAGCAAGAAGATTTCCTCTCAAATCATCAAGTGTCATGGAATCTAAATTACTACTCTCAGAAATAATTAAAGCTTTTGTTTCCCACTCTTTTGTGAGACATCTCAACACTCTTCTCACTAGCACAGATTCTGAATGTGTGATTCCAAGAGCATCTAAGCCAACAGTGATGATATTGAACCGTTCGAACAGTTCATCAATGGACTCTCCTTCCTTCATTGCAAACATTTCATATTCCCTGTTTAACATATCTGTCCGAGTCTTCTTTACAATGGTAGTTCCTTCATGAGTGATTTGCAACTTGTCCCAGATTTTCTTTGCCGTTGTGCATCGTGATACTCGTCGGTACTCCTCAAAGCTGATAGCACAGTTGAGCAGATTGGTTGCCTTGGCATTTAACTCCACCGTCTTCCTATCTTCCTCGGTCCAGTTTGCTTCTGGTTTAAGAGAGACTACTCCTTGAGCATTTGTGGTAGTTGGAAATTTAGGACCCTCCAAGATGATCTTCCAAAGTCTGTAATCCACAGCTTGTACAAATATCTTCATCCTCTCCTTCCAATAGGTATAATTTTTCCCATTGAAGAGGGGAGGTCTGTTGCTTGATTGACCTTCAGCCAGATTGTATGATAACACATTCGTGCCACTGTTTTCTGCCATGAGGATCTTTACTCCAAGCTGCAAAGCTTGATCTCTTTGAGACCAAGCTCTGATACCAATTGATGGTTTCAGTGGCTAAGAGAAGGGGGGGTTGAATCTTAGCCCCCTTTTTTAAATGCTAACACTTGCTGAACTTCAGAGAAGACTTTTCTGTTTTTGCTCGTCACTTGACACGAGCAACTTTGTTTTGTCTCGTCCCTTGCCACAAGATTTTTTGTTTTGTCTCGTCACTTGGCACGAGATAATTCTGGCTTTTGCTCCTGTGTGGTAGAAAACAGAAATGGAGTATAAAGAGAAGAAGATTGCACCCAGATATATCCTGGTTCGGCTGCTAAGTGCAGTGCAGCCTACATCCAGTCTCCATCACAAACATGATGGAATTTCACTATAACCAGTCTCCATCACAACAATGATGGAATTTCACTATAATCATCCAGATTACAACTTGTAAAGTGCTAACCCAACTTACAAGGGGATTCCCACAGAATCATGATACACAACAAAGATGTACAAAGGAACTCTAAGACATCAATGGCTTTTCTTTTAATTTTGCACTCTCTGCCTTTTTCCGCTCTATGCTTTTTCATTACAAACCTCACTGTTTGCCTTTTACCATGAGACTCAAGACATGACAAAATTAAACAGAAAATTACAAAACTGAGAACATTGAAGGAGAAGAGAAAAACTGTTAGCTCAGGTAGCTCTGAGAACTCTGTGCCTTGCACTCTCAAATCTTACTCCTTTTCACTCCTTGCTTCAAACAGTGGTTGTTCCCCCTTTTTAAAGAAACAGGAAAGCCTCCACACTTGAAGTCAAAACCGAACCAACTTTCTTCCTCCTTCAACAAACCGGTTCGGCCAAACAGAACCGGTTCGGCCACATAGAGAGAGAAGAGATAACCATGCATTAACCAACATGCAATTACCTCTAGTCCTTTCTTGATCATCACCCTTCATCAATCCGGGCTCTCCATCCTTAGCTTCCTCTCCAAGATGGATTTCTGGCCCTTGATGCCTTATGATGATGATGACTTCATCTGCTTCAATCTCTGCCTTCAACCATCACTTTGCCACTCTAGCTACTCCCTGTGGTGGTTGAGCACAATCAAAGACAAGCCACGCCTCCAAGATCTTCCTTGCTGGCCGAATCTTCATTGTCCATTTTTTAGCATGAAAAGTTCAAGATAACCTCACCAAATCTAACCATATTTGGTGAGTATCTCAGCCACAGCTCATTTTTATTTTAGTATGTTTTCTTGCCATCATTAGCTTGATGGTCTTGATGCATGCAGCTTCTTCCTTTTCTTGGTTGAAGAACATTTCTTCCATTGTTTCCTGGACAAGGACCGAACAAGGAAGAAGAAAGAGATGAGAGAGAAATAAAGAATCTGAAGAAAAGAAAAGCAAAGTGGTTAAGCAAATTAATTTGGAATAGCTTGCTTTTACTTCCCTATAGAGTGGCGTGTTTGACATAATAGCCATCAAATCAATCTTCTCTCTCTTTCTTATGTTTCCAATGCATTAAATCAAATTTGAATTCCATCCAAAGTGAGGAATGGAATCCGTTGGAAGCATTGAACCATTTTTCTTTGCTTCTTGGGTTCGGTCAAAGTATGGAAACATTCATCAAAATTTAATTTGGGCCTTGTGACATTAAGATCAAAGCTGGCCCATTTGGTTAACATTTGCTTTCCTGATAAAATTGTTTTCGGATTAAGCATGGAAAGCATTTGTTTGGGCTTGCAACAATTTATTCTGGCCCAATTATAACTAGCTTTAATTACAAACACAAAGCTGAACCAATAATGCAACAGTTGGGCTTTGTTAATTTTCTTTTGTTTCGGCCCAGCACAAAATCTGCACAACAAAATTATTAATTAAGCATATATGAATTAGGATTAAATTAATAATTTTGTATTTAAATATTTCAATAATGTTTATTCATCATCAAAATTAAATAAGAGTTTTCCAAACTCATCA